>NC_057419.1:96953224-97082838 GCF_019320065.1 Cervus canadensis
AATTCTGAAAGAGATGGGAATAGCAGACCACCTGACCTGTTTCTTGAGAAACCTGTATGCAGGTCAGGAAGCAACAGTTAGAACTGGACATGGAACAACAGACTGGTTCCAAATAGGAAAAGGAGTACGTCAAGGCTGTATATTGTCACCTGCTTATTTAACTTATATGCAGAGTACATCATGAGAAACCCTGGGCTGGAGGAAGCACAAGCTGGAATCATGATTGCCAGGAGAAATATCAATAACCTCAGATATGCAGATAACACCACCCTTATGGCAGAAAGTGAAGAACTAAAGAGCCTCTTGATGAAAGTGAAAGAAGAGAGTGAAAAAGTTGGATTGAAGCTCAACATTCAGAAAACTAAGGTCATGGCATCCAGTCCCATCACTTCATGGCAAATAGATGGGGAAACAGTGGAAACAGTGGCTGACTTTATTTTTCTGGGCTCCAAAATCACTGAAATTAAAAAACGCTTTCTCCTTGGAAGAAAAGCTTTGACCAACCTAGACAGCATATTAAAAAGCAGACACATTATTTTGCCAATAAACTCTGTCTAGTCTAGGCTATGGTTTTTCCAGTGGTCATGTGTGGATGTGAGAGTTGGACTGTGAAGAAAGCTGAGCGCTGAAGGATTGATGCTTTTGAACTGTGGTGTTGAAGAGGACTCTTGAGAGTCCCTTGGACTGCAAGGATATCCAACCAGTCTATCCTAAAGGAGATCAGTCCTGAGTGTTCATTGGAAGGACTGATGTTGAAGCTGAAACTCCAATACCTTGGCCACCTGATGTGAAGAGCTGACTCATTTTAAAAGACCGTGGTGCTGGGAAAGATTGAGGGCAGGAGGAGAAGGAGACAACAGAGGATGAGATGGTTGGATGGCATCACCGACTCGATGGACATGGGTTTGGGTGAACTCTGGGAGTTGGTGATGGACAGGGAGGACTGGCGTTCATGGGGTCACAAAGAGTCTACACAACTGAGCGACTGAACTGAACTGATTCTTATATAGCTGTGTTCATGCTTTCCCATTTTTCTCCCATTAGTATTGTACATACCATATTACATCACTGTTATAATTATTACATTATATGATTATGTCTTTTTAAAGAAACTGAGAGAAGAAAGGAAATCAAATATACATTTATATTGTTTGTATTGTTAGCCTTATTTACCATGTCTAGTTCTTTCATTTTTCCCTGTGGATATGTCACCTTCTGCTGTAGTTTCCTTACTCTAATATAACATTGCTTCTACCAACCTCATTTGTGCTCTTATTGTCAAATATTACAGCTCTACATGTTATAATCCCCACAGCACAAACAAACAATTGCTCTTTACATCAGTGAAAATAAAGGAAAATAAATATTTATGTATATTGTCAAAACTGCCTTTACTGGTGCTGTTTATTTTTCTTCATGTGGATTGAAATTACTTTGCAGGTTAACTTGCTTTCATACTGGTGATGGTGGTGGTTTAAGTCACTAAGCTGTGTACAGTTCTTCATGACCCCATGGACTGTAGCCTGCCAGGCTCCCCTGTCCATGGGATTTTCCTAGCAAGAATACTGGAGTGAGTTGCCATTTCCTTCTCCAGGGGATCTTCCCAATCCAAGAATCGAACCCAAGTCTTCTACACTGCAGGTGGATTCTTTACTACTGAGTCACTAGGGAGTTCATACTAAAGAAACTCAATTAGCACTTTTTAAAATTAAAATGGGTCTTTTACAACAAATTCTATCATTATTATTTAATCTGAGAATGTTTTTATTTTGCCTTAATTTTTGAAAGTTCCTTTTGTTGGGTATGGATTCCTAATTCATAGCTCTTTTTTTTCTTTCAGCATTTTGGGTATGTCATTCTACTGCTTTCTGGCCTCCACTGTTTGAGAGAAACCATCTTTTCCTCTTTATTAGTTCTGATGTACATGACAAGTCATTCTTCTCTTGATGCTTTTAAGATTTTTCTCTTTGTCTCTCAGAATTTTAACTATGATGTCTCTCCATATGGGTCTCTTGGTGTTTATGCTTTTCATATTTCATTGACCTTCTTGGATATGTAGATAAACGTTCATCAAATAAGGGAAGTTTTCGGCTATTATTTCCACAAATTATTTCTCTACTCCTTATTTCCCCTCCTTCAGGTACTTCTATTATGCATAATTTAGTGTGCTTTAATGGCATCTCACATTTTTCCAAGGCCCTATTCTTTTTTCATTTTCTTTTTCTCTCTGTTCTTCAGATTGCATGCCTGTGTGCTAAATCACTTCTGTTGTATCCGACTCTTTGTGACTCTATGGACCATAGCCCACTAGGCTCCTCTGTCCATGGGATTCTCCAGGCAAGAATCCTGGAGCGGGTTGCCATGCCCTCCTTCAGGGGATCTTCACAACCCAGGGATCGAACCCACATCTCTATGTCTCCTGCATTGGCAGACAGGTTCTTTACCACTAGCGCCATCTGGGAAGCCCTATTCTTTAGATTATGTAATATCTAATAATCTGTGGGCTTCCTAAGTGGCTCAGTGGTAAAGAATCCGCCTGCCAAGCAGGAGATGCAGGTTGGATCTCTGGGTCAGGAAGGTCCCCTGGAGAAGAAAATGGCAACCCACTCCAGTATTCTTGTCTGAAAAATCCGATGGGTAGAGGAGACTGACAGGCTATAGTCCATGGGATCGAAAACGACTCAGACAAGACATAGGGTCTAAGACAACCACAACAATCCATTTTCAAATTCATTGACTTTTTTCTTCTGTCAGTTCAAGTCTACTGTTGGGCTCCTCTAATAAATTTTCACTTATGTTATGGTACTTTTCAGCTCCAGAATTTCCATTTAGTTTTTTTATAAATTATATCTCTTGTTATTCTCTATTTGATTATATTTTCATTTTAAATTGTTTTACTTCTTTAAGGTGGCTCAGACAGTAAAGAATCCATCTGTAATGTGGGAGACCTGGGTTTGATCCCTGGGTTGGAAAAATCCTCTAGAAAAGGGAATGGCTACCCACTCCAGTATTCTGGCCTGGAGAAGTCCATGGACAGAGGAGCCTAGCAAGCTACAGTCCATGGGGTTGCAAAGAGTCAGACACGACTGAGCAACTTTCACTAAGCATTCAGTTCAGTTTAGTCGCTCAGTTGTGTCCGACTCTTTGTGACTTCATGAATCGCAGCATGCCAGGCCTCCCTGTCCATCACCAACTACTGGAGTTTACACAAACTCATGTCCATCAAGTCAGTGATGCCATCCAGCCATCTCATCTTCTGTCATCCCCTTCTCCTCCTGCCCCCTATCCCTCCCAGCATCAGGGTCCTTTCCAATGAGTCAACTCTTCACATGAGGTGGCCAAAGTACTGGAGTTTCAGCTTCAGCATCAGTCCTTCCTTGAACACCCAGGACTGATCTCCTTTAGGATGGACTGGTTGGATCTCCTTGCAGTCCAAGGGACTCTCAAGAGTCTTCTCCAACACCACACTTCAAAAGCATCAATTTTTCGGTGCTCAGCTTTCTTCACAGTCCAACTCTCACATCCATACATGACCACTGGAAAAACCATAGCCTTGACTAGATGGACCTTTGTTGGCAAAGTAATCTCTCTGCTTTTTAATATGCTATCCAGGTTGGTCATCACTTTCCTTCCAAGGAGTAAGCGTCCTTTAATTTCATGGCTGCAATCACCATCTGCAGTGATTTTGGAGCCCCCCAAAAATAAAGTCTGACACTGTTTCCACTGTTTCCCCATCTATTTGCCATGAAGTGATGGGACCAGGTGCCATGATCTTAGTTTTCTGAATGTTGAGCTTTAAGCCAACTTTTTCACTCTCCTCTTTCACCTTCATCAAAAGGCTTTCTAGTTCCTCTTCACTTTCTGCCATAAGCATAGTTTACTTTGATTATTTAAACATATTTATAGTGACGTCTCTGAAGTGTTTGTCTGTTACACCTGACATTTTGGCCCTCTTACAGAAAGTTTCTATTGTTGTTGGGTTTTTTTTTTTCTCTTTATTATAAATGAGTCATGCTTTCCTGGCGTGTTTGTTTTCACCTATTTTGTTATTTGGGGTTAAAAATTGGAGATTTAAGGGAATGTAGCAACTCTGGACACTGATTCCCCTCCCCACTCTCTGGGGCTTTTTTTTTTTTTTTTTTTTTTTTTTGCTTGTTGTTTATTTGTTCAATAATTTGGATAAGCTATTTTAGTGAAGTCTGTTTTCCTAATACGTGAAGCCTTTGGCGTCATTCCTCAGTGGACAAAACCTAGGCTGTGCACACAATCATCCTGGAATGACTGTAGTTTTAGCAGGGCTCTCTTTCATTGTTTCTTTCCCTGATCTCTCTGTTAGGCTGCGTGCCTCATCTGGAACCACACCCAGCTGTTATGCTCCAGGAACTGGGTTGATTGTTCTGTTGCTTTCAACAATATTCTGTCCATAAACTGTTCCAGGGTCTGAAACAGTTAAATTTGGGCAAGACTAGTTGTGGAAACTAGTCTTCAAGGTTTGCTCTGAGCCCAGGATGGCTTTTCATTTCTGTCTCTTACCATGGTTCCCTAGTGAACTAGCTATTCTATAGTTTATCTTGTTCTGAATTAAAAAGGGCTACTAGCCTCCTCTGGTTCACTTACCACCAAAGTCTCCACTGTTTTTGAGTTCCCTTAGGCTCAAACTTCCCTCATATTCTATTTCAAATAAGTCAGTTCATTTCAGGAAAGCTTCAGAAGATTCTGTTCTTGTGGAATAAATATTTATTTATTTGCTGGATGCCCTTAGGACAATTTCCAGGTTTTTAAAATAAACTTTTCATCAGTTATGCTTGTTTCAACAGGGAGTGAATCTGTGGAACTCCTCATACTGTCATTCCAGAAGTGGAACTCTTAAATGAGTCTTTAAAAGATAAAACCATCATGACAAGGATATGGATAGCAACACAAACTCAGTCCTCAAAAAACAATTATTTATCAGAAGGAAGAAGAAAAGTCATAGGTTACAATGGCTCAGGGGAGAACACAGAGACTTCATTTCAAGCAGGAGAAATTTTAGGGAGTCAGAGGAGGGAAAATAATGCTGGGAAGAACCAGGGAAAGCTTCATGAAGGAGATAGCATATGAAAGTGGTTTAAAATATAGGTAGATATGAAGAGGGGAATATCAGGCAGAAGACACAGTATCCATTTATTCATTTGTTCCGTGAATATTTATTGAAAGCTCACTATATGTCAGACACTGTTTTGAGGCACTAGGTATAAAGCACTGAACAACACAGACAAGAGTCTCTCTGACTAAATGAAATTTAAATTATACTGGTGATGGAGTGGGAGGGTAGAATAGGAAAAAAATAGTTTATAAGCAAGTGGTATAATATAGCAGAGAATGGTGCTATGAAAAAAGTAAATCAGGGTAGATGATATGGAGAGGGCCAAGAAAATTTTAATTTTAAATAGAGTGGTCAAGGAACACCTCACAGGAAAATCAAGGTTTGAGGATTGTCTTAAAGAAAATAAGGGAACGAGTCCATTCTATAACTGGAATAGAATGTTCCAGACAGAAGGGATAGGAAGTACAAAGCTCCTAGGGCCACAGCATGTCAGTAGAATAGCAGGAGGGCCAGAGATAGTCAGCATGAGCAAGTGTATATGGCAGAAATATGTGCTACATTTAATGAGAAAAGAGGGCCATGTTGTCTGTGGTCTAGAATCTCTAAAAAGGATTAGTGAAAGAGACCTGGAACAATGGACTTCAGCCAATATCTGGAGGGCTTCAAATGTCAGCCTGAAGATCATGTATTTAATTCAGTGGGAAAGACAGAGAGCTTCATAGGTATAACCTTCAAAACCAAGACACATAGACGGTAGGATATGTCTTCTCTTCCCTCCTCATCCTCATCCTTGTCTTATCACCATCTCCCTACTGAGGCCAGAAGTGGGCAAGGAGCAAGGTCAAGTATCAGAAAGTGAACAAGTGAAAATCTTAGTCGCTCAGTCATGTCTGACTCTTTGTGACCCCATGGACTACAGCCCATCAGGCTCCTCTCTGTCCATGGAATTCTCCAGGCAAGAATACAGGTGTGGATAGCCATTCCCTTCTCCAGAGGATCTTCCCAACCCAGGGATCAAACCTGCATCTCCTGCATTGCAGGCAGATTCTTAACCATCTGAGGCACTAGAAGGCAAGTACAAATTTTGTTCATTTTCATTGCTGTGTAATATTCCATTGCATGTATGTACTATATCTCCTTTATCTATTCCTGTGTTGATGGACATTTAGGTTTCTTCCATGTCCTGGCTATTGTAAATAATGCTTCTATGAACATTAGGGTATATATGTCTTTTTGAACTATGGTTTTCTCAGGGTATATGCCCAGTAAAGGAATTGTTGCATCAAATGGTACTTTTATTTTTAGTTTTTTAAGAAACTTGCATACTGTTCTCTATAGTTTATGGTGGTTGCAGTGATGTGGATGAACCTAGAGACTGTCACACAGATTGAACTAAGTCAGAAAGAGAAAAACAAATACAGTATATATATATATATGGAATCTAGAAAAATAGTACTGATGAACCTGTATGCAGGAGAGGAATAGAGACATAGACTTAGAGGATGAACTTATGGACACAGGCAAGGAAGGAGAGGTTGGGGCAAATTGAGAGAGTAGCACTGACATATATACCCTGTCATGTGTAAATAGCTGTATGTTGGAAGCTGCTGTATAGCACATGGAGCTCAGCTTAGTGATCTGTGATGATGTAGAGGGGTGGGATGGGGAGGTATGGGGAGTCTCAAGACGGAGGGGATATATGCATATATATGGCTGATTCATGCTATTGTACAGCAGAAATTAACACAGAAACTAACACAACATTATAAAGCGATTATACTCCAATTAAAAATGAAAAAGGCAGGTACAGGCCAGGGATAACCACTGGGCTAGCTCTCCTCTCTCACATCTCAAGCCTTGATTGACTTCTTGTTGGGGAAGAGATCTTTGTCTAATATTCAATGGCTTTCTTTGACAAAACAAGTTCTCATCTTTTACTACATTGTCAGGAAATTTCTGTTTACATCTCACCTAAATCCCTTTACCTTTGGTTTACTCCTTAGAGAAGCAAGCATCACTTCCACCAGCTAGGGTTTCTGAAGAGAACAGGAGAAAAATTAGGCTGAAAAACCTCTGTCACCCTCAAAAAAAGGAAGTCAATATATATTTACTTTATATTCATCAAGAAACCCCTTGCCAAAGAAAAGTCAGATATTACTAAGCATCAGCACATTTGCCAAAAAGGGTAAAGTCAGTTATAAACAGCCATATGAATCAATCCATTGGAGTTCAGGCTTTTATCACTAAAAGAAGAAAATCCTCTGCATTATAATAAAAGAAAATCTCAATCACAGAACAACAACAAAAAGGCAATCCAATGCTTAAAGAAGCACCTCTGACACTTAGGAAAATGGTTTTGCTACATCAGAAGTCAAAACTTTCTCTATAATGATGCTTTAAATTGGACTTGTACTTCAAGTAACAATGTTGTAGGTTAAGGTGTCTGGCTTTGACATGAGTGCTTTGAAAGCACTGAGAAGTTGGGGCCAATCTCAAAGAGAGTGCCATAAGGTAATTAATTATTGCAGTGTGTTTCTAGATAAACACTCATACAGCATTATAGCAATTCAAACTCTAAGCTGTCACTTCAGTTCATTTATGGCACAAGGAAAACTGCTACTTTTATTAAGATGCCCTGGCAACATGGTGTGATTCTGTAATACGTTCTAGATCATCAGAAAAAATTTCAAGTATCCTCAACATCATTTTACCATCAAGTATATGATACTGTTGTCTCAGTATTTAAAAACTGGTATATGCATGATAATTTTTATTAACCAGATGCTGGATTAACAAGAACATCATTTTCCTTAGCCATACCCAATAACTGATACTTTAACACAAGAAAAATCATGTTTTAGTATAAATTGTTAAAGAACAAGAATAAACACCAGGAGTAGCTTTCTCATTGCATGCCATGGCCTTGTGATCTGCTCTAAACTTTAAGACAAAGATCTTTTTAAACAAAATTTCAAAACCGTGTTTTAGACATTTCAGGCTGCTATAACAAATACCATAGACCTCATGATTTAAATAAGAAACATGTATCTCTCACAATTCTGGAGGATGGGCAAATGAGATCAGGGTGCCAACATGGTTGAATTCTTAGTGACAACCTTCTTCCTGGTCTCCTTGTATCCTGACATGGTGGAAGAGAGAGAGAGTGAAGGGATGGGGGGTAGAGAAAGAGGTAGGAAATGAGGGAGCATGAGATAAAAAGAGAGAGAGAGAGAGAGAATAATATCTGGTGTCCCTTCTTATAAAGGAACTCAGTTCAGTTAAGTTGCTCAGTCATGTCTGATTCTTTGCAACCCCATGGACTGCAACACGATGTGCTTCCCTGTCCATCATCAACTCCCAGACTTCACTCAAACTCATGTCCATCTAATCAATGATGCCATCCAACAATATTATCCTCTATTGTCTCCTTCTCCTCCTGCCTTCAAACTTGTCCAGCATCAGGGTCTTTTCCAATGAGTCAGTGCTTCAAATCAGGTGGCCAAAATATTGGAACTTCAGCTTTAGCATCAGTCTTTCCAATGAATATTCAGTACTGATTTCCTTTAGGATTGACTGGTTGGATCTCCTTGAAGTCCAGGGGACTCTCAAGATTCTTCTCCAACACCACAGTTCAAAAGCATCAATTCAAAAAAAAAAAAAAAAGCATCAATTCTTCAGTGCTCAGTTTTCTTTAAAGTCCAACTCTCCCATACTTACATGACTACTGGAAAAACCATAGCTTTAACTAGACTGACCTTTGATGGCAAAGTAATGCCTCTGCTTTTTAATTTGCTGTCTAGGTTGGTCATAGCTTTTCTTCCAAGGAGCAAGTGTCTTTTAATTTCAAGGCTGCAGTCACCATCTGCAGTGATTTTGGAGCAATCATTGGACAGACAATGAAGTCTGTCACTGTTTCCATTGTTTCCCCATCTATTTGCCGTGAAGTGATGGGACCAGATGCCATGCTCTTAGTTTTCTGAACATTGAATTTTTTTTCATTTATTTTTATTAGTTGGAGGCTAATTACTTTAAAATATTGTAGTGGTTTTTGCCATACATAGACATGAATCAGCCATGGATTTACATGTGTTCCCCATCCTGATTCCCCCCTCCCAACTCCCTCCCCATCCCATCCCTCTGGGTCTTCCCAGTGCCCCAGCCTTGAGCACTTGTCTCATTCATCCAGCCTGGGCAATCTGTTTCACACTTGATAATATACATGTTTCAATGCTATTCTTTCAGATCATGCCACCCTCACCTTTTCCCACAGAGTCCAAAAGTCTGTTCTATACATTTGTGTCTCTTTTTCTGTCCTGCATATAGGGTTATGGTTATCATCTTTTTTAAATTCCACATATATGCATTAGTATACTGTATTGGTGTTTATCTTTCTGGCTTACTTCACTCTATATAATGGGCTCCAGTTTCATACATCTCATTAGAACTGATACAAATGTATTCTTTTTAATGGCTGAGTAATATTCCATTGTGTATATGTACCATAGCTTTCTTATCCATTTGTCTGCTGATGGGCATCTAGGTTGCTTCCATGTCCTGGCTGTTATAAACAGTGCAGCGATGGACATTGGGGTACACGTCTCTCTTTCAGATCTGGTTTCCTCGGTGTGTATGCCCAGAAGTGGGATTGCTGGGTCATATGGCAGTTCTATTTCCAGTTTTTTTTTTTTTTTTCACACTGTTTTCCATAGCGGCTGTACTAGTTTGCATTCCCACCAACAGTGTAAGAGGGTTCCCTTTTCTCCACACCCTCTCCAGCATTTATTGCTTGTAGACTTTTGGAAAGCAGCCATTCTGACTGCCGTGTAGTGGTACCTCATCATGGTTTTGATTTGCATTTCTCTGATAATGAGTGATGTTGAGCATATTTTCATGTGTTTGTTAGCTATCAGTATGTCTTCTTTGGAGAAATGTCTGTTTAGTTCTTTGGCCCATTTTTGATTGGGTCATTTATTTTTCTGGAATTGATAAAAAAAACTCTCCAGAAAGCAGGAATAGAAGGACCATACCTCAACATAAAAAAAGCTATATATGACAAACCCACAGCAAGCATCACCCTCAATGGTGAAAAATTGAAAGCATTTCCCCTGAAATCAGGAACAAGACAAGGGTGCCCACTCTCACCACTACTATTCAACATAGTTTTGGAAGTGTTGGCCACAGCAATCAGAGCAGAAAAAGAAATAAAGGGAATCCAGATAGGAAAAGAAGAAGTAAAACTCTCACTGTTTGCAGATGACATGATCCTCTACATAGAAAATCCTAAAGACTCTACCAGAAAATTACTAGAGCTAATCAATGAATATAGTAAAGTTGCAGGATATAAAATTAACACACAGAAATCCCTTGCATTCCTATATACTAACAATGAAAAAACAGAAAGAGAAATTAAGGAAACAATACCATTCACCATTGCAACAAAAAGAATACAATACTTAGGAGTATATCTACCTAAAGAAACAAAAGACCTATATATAGAAAACTATAAAACACTGATGAAAGAAATCAAAGAGGACACAAACAGATGGAGAAACATACCGTGTTCATGGATTGGAAGAATCAATATTGTCAAAATGGCTATCCTACCCAAAGCAATCTATAGATTCAATGCAATCCCTATCAAGCTACCAAAGGTATTTTTCACAGAACTAGAACAAATAATTTCACAGTTTGTATGGAAATACAAAAAACCTCGAATAGCCAAAGTAATCTTGAGAAAGAAGAATGGAACTGGAGGAATCAACCTGCCTGACTTCAGGCTCTACTACAAAGCCACAGTCATCAAGACAGTATGGTACTGGCACAAAGACAGAAATATAGATCAATGGAACAGAATAGAAAGCCCAGAGATAAATCCACGTACCTATGGACACCTTATCTTCAACAAAGGAGGCAAGAATATACAATGGAAAAAAGACAACCTCTTTAACAAGTGGTGCTGGGAAAACTGGTCAACCACTTGTAAAAGAATGAAACTAAAACACTTTCTAACACCATACACAAAATAAACTCAAAATGGATTAAAGATCTAAATGTAAGACCAGAAACTATAAAACTCCTAGAGGAGAACATAGGCAAAACACTCTCCGACATAAATCACAGCAAGATCCTCTATGACCCACCTCCCAGAATATTGGAAATAAAAGCAAAAATAAACAAATAGGACCTAATTAAACTTAAAAGCTTTTGCACAACAAAGGAAACTATAAGCAAGGTAAACATTGAATTTTAAGTCAACTTTTTCACTCTCCTTTTCACTTTCATCAAGAAGCTCTTTAGTTCTTCTTCACTTTCTGCCATAAGGGTGGTGTCATCTACATATCTGAGGTTATTGATATTTCTCCCAGCAATCTTGATTCCAGCTTGTGCTTCATCCAGCCTGTCATTTCACATGATATACTCTGCATAGAAGTTAAATAAGCAGGGTGACAATATACAGCTATGACATACTCCTTTTCCTATTTGGAACCAGTCTGTTGTTCCATGTCCAGTTCTAACTGTTGCTTCTTGACCTGCATACAGATTTCTCAAGAGTCAGGTAAGGTGGTCTGGTATTCTCATCTCTTGAAGAATTTTCTGCAGTTTGTTGTTATACACACAGTCAAAGGCTTTGGCGTAGTCAATAAATCAGAAGTAGATGTTTTTCTGGCACTCTCTTGCTTTCTCAATGATCCAACGGATGTTGGCAATTTGATCTCTGGTTCCTGTGACTTTTCTAAATCCAGCTTGACCATCTGAAGCCTGGCTTGGAGAATTTTGAACATTTGTTTGCTAGCGTGTGAGATGAGTGGAATTATGTGGTAGTTTGAACATTCTTTGGCATTGCCTTTTTTGGGGATTAGAATGAAAACTGACTGACCTTTTCCAGCCCTGTGGCTACTGCTGAGTTTTCTAAATTTACTGGCATATTGAGTGCAGCACTTTCACAGCATCGTCTTTCAGGATTTGAAATAGCTCAACTGGAATTCCGTCACCCCCACTAGCTTTGTTCTTAGTGATGTTTCCTAAGACCTGACCTCCTAAGACTTGACTTCGCATCCCAGGATGTCTGGCTCTAGTCCAGTGATCACACCGTTGTGGTTATCTGGGTCATGAAGATCTTGAGAATCCCATGAACAGTATAAAGGCACTAATCCCATTAATAAGGGCCCTGTCCATGTGACCTAGTTACCTCCTAAAGCTACTACCTCCTAATAACATCATACTGGGGGTTCAGATTTAAACATACAAATTTGGGCAGTGTACACATACATTCAGTCCATAACAAATTTCTATGCTCTAAAAGAGTTCCAACTTTCAGCAAGCAGTTTTGCTTAAAAACTAGAAATATTGAAAGCCTCCAATAAGAACTTCCTGCAACACCCAGCCCCATACCACCCACATTATATATCTTCACTTCTTAGAATATAAGACAACATCTTAGAGATCTGGGTAGCTGTTATTTACTTCCTGTGAACGTACCAAAGAAAGCTCACACTTGTCAAAAAACATCATTAATTAACTCTCAAAAAGTAAAATTTCACTTTGTTGGACTTGCACTGCACACCAGTTATTTTAGATCATAGACATTGAAACAAAGCAGCTAAGCTCCATGAAGAACATACCAGGGTAGAAATCAGAAAATCTGAGAAATTTCTCTCTTGCTGTTATTGTTGTCGTTGTTTTTAAAATCATCTGTTCGTCGTTTGGTATCTCTGTTTTTCTTTCTCTAAATTGCCTTGGGAGGAGGGGTAAGGAGTGATATTATCACCTGACAGGGATATGATACAGAATATTTAAAAAGTGCCTGCAAATCATTTAGAATGCCTTGGAGACAAATACCAACAAGCTACTATTACAGTATCATTAATAAGCTAAAAATAATAATCAGACACAGTTAGTGAAAATGCTGTTCTAATATAAAATACACTGTTTCATAGCAGAAAGGATGGATTTGGATCTTAATTTTTTTCTTTCTCTTTTTCCTAGTATTGCCTAATATTGCCAGCATGAATCATGCTGGACATCCAGTCTCAGGTCCTCTGAGTCAGTCTCCTTATGTAATGACCAGGAGTCAAAATTTGTTTCTCTTTTCTTTGTTGTGGTCACAAGCACTAGACACAACAGTCATCGTAGCAATTCACTCCAGATCAATAAAACCTTATCAATGTTGAAACTTTCTAAATCTTTCAATTAGAAAATGTCAATAAACAGAATGTTCTCTTTCATATGCCAAAAGTTCATACAAGAATGTTAATACCTCTTCAGCAATTTAGAACCTCTGCAACTTTAGATCATCTTTCACTTCTTTTGTCAGGATTATGTCATAAAAGTGTTATGTTTTAACTCATTTATCATGTCACTTCTTAGAGGCACCTATTTTTTTAGCTGAATTAAGAGATTAGGTGCATTGGAATAAAATAACCCATAGAGTTTGAAATATATAGTAGGGTTAAATTATTTTTAATGAGACCTTTGATTTATATTTTAATTTTAAATGCACAGATAAAGTGATATGATTAAACATACTTTAACTTTTTATAATAAATCAATGGTACCTTAGTTATTATGTTATAAAGTAAGGACACATAAATTATTCACACATACCTACTGCAAGTTGAATTTTTTAAACTACCTTTATTTTCCATATTCTGTTCTCATCTTAGTGACTAGTGGAAAATAGTCCATTTCACGGCCACTGCTAATAAGACACAGTTGGCAGTCTTTACTCAGAATAGGCTTAAAAGTGAATGAAAAAAATGTCAATATTGAGGAATATAGATCAGATGAGAACACCCTTCCAGCGAAATTGAGCATTTACACAATGACAGAAAAAGGAACAAGTTCTCACAAATGTTACCATTGGTTAAAGGAGAATTTAGACATCCAAATATTTTAGATTTTGTCCTTTGTGGTTTATTGATTTTATGGAGTTTTTCTTATTTAACTCATTATTTGAGAACACTTCACTAAGGATCTGCCTCTCCCTCCCTGTTTGCTCCAATTCTCCTTTGCACTTTGCTCCTAAACCCTAAGGACCTTGTTGAGCACAGAATTTTCACTTTATGACTCACTAGGTTTGAAGAACAGAAAGAGTGAGGACCAGGAATCAGTGGTATGATGGAAGCTATGGATCCAGCCCCTTACAAGGTCACAGTTTTGTCACAGTTTGGTGCTCTCCTAAGTTGGCAGAGAAATCAAGACTAGGTAAAGGTTCTATTTACCCTCTCCACAGTATCAGTTGCCCTGCCACAGAAGCTCTCCCACTTCCATCATTACCCAGGTGGGGATACCTTTAGCAAAAACTCAGTTAGATGCTGCTCTTCCTTCATTTTGTTACCTAGCTCCCAGAAGCCCAGGCTGCTCCTTGGACTACACAAGGGTTCCCATTAGTCACCTCACCTGAGCCTTCTCTTTCCCAGCAGCACTTCACACTTGAAACCTTTCTCCTTCTCTTGCCCTTTAAATTTGACCTTCCCTTGGCTCCAGCTCCTTGGATCTTTGTTCTGTATTTGCAAACTGAGAAAGTTCTCAGGTGATAATGGGCTGTTGTAGTAACTTGTATAGTAGTGAATGCTAACAGAAGTCCTTTCTTTATCCCCAAGAAGAGCTCAGGAATGCCCAGCTTTGCAGCAAGAAGTCATTATGTAGGGAATCAGACCCCTTCAATCTCATCCCCCACAGTGTTAGATTACCCAAAGGGGCAGAATACACTACTTAAGCCACCACACCAACAAATCAGCTGTCCTCACCCACTCCCTTACCAAGAAGAACAACCTCTGAAAGATGTTAGTATTTCATAAATAAAGGGGGGAAAGCAATGATTTAGTCATACAGGAGAAAATTAGAACTTTAAAAACAGTCATTCAATTATTTTAACATTTAGAGTTTTTATTTTTGTTTTTAGTCACTGAGTCATGTCCAATTCTTTGCGACCCATGGACAGCAGCCTGGAAGGCTGGCAGGCTGCTGTCCATGGGATTTCTCAGGCAAGAATACTGGAGTGGGTTGCCATTTTCTCCTCCAGGGCATCTTCCTGACTCAGGGATCAAACCCATGTCTCCACATCTCCTGCATTACAGTGGATTCTTTACCACTGAGCCACCAGGGAAGCCCTTGGGATTTTTATAGTGGAGGCATAATTCCAGTGCTTAGAACCTCTAAAGATCTTGTCCCTGCTGCAAGGAGAGGTGAGAGGTGGTGGACTGCTATTGCCATTGCCACAACCCTCACCCTCCCTGTAAGGTCAAGCATAGCTAGGATGCAGGGAGCAAGAGAACGTCAGTTACAGCACAAGGGACCAGGTGTAAGTGCAGGAACAATGACTCTAGCCTTTTTTAAAAGTTTATTTTAATTGGAGGCTAATTACTTTACAATATTGTGGTGGTTTTTGCCATACATTCACATGAATCAGCCATGGGTGTACATGTGTTTCCCATCCTGACCCTCCCTCCCAGCTCCCTCCCCATCCCATCCCTCAGGGTCATCCCAGTGTACCAGCCCTGAGTACCCTGTCTCATGCATCGAACCTGGTCTGGCGATCTGTTTCACATATGATAATATACATATTTCAATGCTATTCCCTCAAATCATCCCACCCTCGCCTTCTCCCACAGAGTCCAAAAGTTTGTTCTTTACATCTGTGTCTCTTTTGCTGTCTCGCAAGTAGGGTCATCGTTACTGTCTTTCTAAATTCCATATATATGTGTTAATAAACTGTATCAGTGTTTTTCTTTCTGACTCTAGCCCTTTTAATGGTTTCAGGCTCTTTCATTCTCATTAGAGGGCCAGGGATGCCTCTATTTTGCTTCTGGGCTATATGTCAATGTAAGCCAAAATGATCAGTATAACTGTGAAGAAGATTCTTTGATGACACTCCTAACTCTGGCCCTTCCCCCATGAATGCCTGTCCCCCGCAGAACTTACTGTCTCTAACTGCTCCATCGAAGTTCAATAGCCAATCAAATCTATATTTCTTTCTGTTCTTGACTCTTCCCCTCACTGCTATGTACATGTGTGTGTGCATTCTCAGTCACTTCAGTCATGTCTGTCTCTTTGCAACCTGATGGACTGTAGCCTACCAGGCTCCTCTGTCCTTGGGATTCTCCAGACAAGAATACTGGAGTGGGTTGCCATGCCCTTCTCCAGGGGATCTTCCTGACCCAGGAATTGAACCAGGGTCTCCTGCATTGCAGGCAGATTCTTTACCCGCTGAGTTACCAGAGAAGCCCTATTCCAGTGTAAAGATATAAATCCTAAGAAATAAATAAGTATGTATATAACATGTCAGATGTTGATAAGTGCTATGAAAAGAGATAAAACAGTGGCAAGTGAATATATTGTGTGGAGTATGCAGGCAGAGTTGCAGTTTAAAACAAATTGCTCAGTGGGGCTTCCATCATGGTCCAGTGGTTAAGAATATGCCTGCCAATGCAGGGGACACCAGTTCAACCCCTGGTCCAGGAAGATTCCACATATCACTGGGCAACTAAACCAATAAGCCACAACTATTGAGCCCATGAGCTGCAACTACTGAGCCCATATATAGCAATTACTGAAGCCCATGTGCCTAGAGCCCATGCTTCACAAGAGAAGTCATAGGAATAAGAAGCCAGCACACTACAACTAGACGAAGCCTGCATGCAGCAACCAAGACCCAGTGCAGCCAAAATAAATAAATAAATATTAAAAAAATAAAATAGAGTGCTCAAGTTAGAAAGCTCTATATAGATATCTGCAGGAAGTTCATCCCAGGCAAAGAAAACAAGTACAAAGGCTGTCAATTGGGAGTGTGTCTGGTATGCTCAGAGAACAGCAAGGAGGCCAGGGGGCTGGAACAGTGTTACTGAGGGGAACAGTAACAGAATCTCACAGAGGTAAGGTGTGAAGTCAGATCATGTAGACCTCATGGGTCATAGCAAGCAACTTGGCTCTTACTTTGTATGAGATGAAAAGCCACTGGCATGTTTTCAGGCAGAGAAGTAACATGATCTGAGAGGCATCTTAAATGTCACTCAATATTGACATATATATACTACCATGTGTAAAATAGATAGCTAGTGGGAAACTGTTGTATAGCACAGGAAGCTCACTTCAGTGTTCTGTAATGACCTAGAGGACTTTGGATAGGGCAGGGGGAAGGAGGATCAAGGGGGAGGGGACATATGTACACTTAGAGTTGATTCACTTCATTGTACTGCAGAAATGAAAATAATTTTGGAAAGAAATTCTATTCCAGTTACAAATATTTAAAAAAGTCACTCAGTGACTGTGTTGAGAGAGACAGAAAGGGAAGAAAGAGTAGAAGCACAAATCCAACCAAGAGATAACGGTAGCTTAATCCATCTTGACTGAGCAATGTGTGCACCACCAGGAAGGACCCTGAATCAGACTGACTGGCTAAAGACATCCTGGAACCTAATCCCATCACCATAACACCCAAGACTGTGAGCTATGTGGTAGAGCAATTCTCCTGGGTTCCCCTGCCCTACTGCTCTCTGCCCAGGTGTCCCTTCCCAATAAAGTCTTTTGCTTTGTTAAAAATTAAAAGAGAGATGATGGTGGCTCAGACTAGAGTGGTAGCAATGTAGATGAAGGGAAGTAGGCTGGTTATGTTTACCTGTATCAAGTAAATGCTTGGAAGAATACTAAAGCTAGCATAAGAGTGAAATGTTGTTGGGACCTGTGTAAGGTTGTCAGGAAGTCTGATGCTCATAGAAGACAGCATTGTGGAAAAACATACAGAATATTGATTTGAGGCAGACATCCTTACAAGGCTTTATGACCCATCTAGGTCACTGTTCTCAAACCGATCTGTGCATTGGAACTCCTGGAGAGATTTTTTTTTTTTTTAGTGTTACAATGCAAAAACAGGAAGTATCAATTCCCCAGGTTTCATTCCAGATTGATATCAGTATATTTTACAACTCCCCGGGTAATCCTAAATAGATCCAAGGTTGAAAACCACTGACCTAGATATAAGTCTGGCCCAGCCACTCAACTTTAGAGAGTTCCAGATGGGTTTCACTCCTGGGAATCCTAGTGGGTCAGTTGAATCCATTGTCTTGATCATGTGATATATAACCTCAGAATGTGGCCACAAATCAGGAACTTCCAAATCCCAAACTTACTTACCACCAGGCTCCGTTTCCCAGTTATTTCCTTCCCTTCCAATGAAATTTGCTTTCACATAGCTATCCAATTCCAAACCCAGATGAAGCTGCCATGCTAACAATTTTTCCTGCTGCTCTATGCTATACCATATACCAAGGCTGCTACTTCTGGCAAGCTTTGATTACTTAAAGCATAGCAGCAGAATGCTCCCCTACCCCATCTGCAAGCATTCACTCTTAGAGAATACACCTTAGAAGTGCTTTACTATTATGAAAGTGGTAGTTCTCAACATTGATTGCTTATTAGAATCACAAAGCTTTTTTAAAAATACCCAGGCTCAGACATCATGCCAGCATGCCAGACCAATTTAATCAGAAGATAGTGTTGGTGGAGCTCAGGGATCAGCATTTTTTTCAAAAGCTCTCCAGCTCTTTCAAATGTACAGCCACATAATCACTGATAATGATAATGATATCATGATACTATGATAATCACTATTCTACATCTGTGCTTTTAATATCACGCCTCTAAATTTATACCTCATGGTATTGTTTTCAAATCTGTTTTCTAGAGTGTACCTAGAGTGCAAGATGAAAATCTCATATTCTAAGAAATAATAACCTTAATAATGCTAACAACAGTGATGTAACAAGGATGGGGCAGTGGAGCAACTTCCCTGAGTGCAGACAATAAGGGGTATATTTTCTGTAAAGAATTTTAAAAGAATAATATAATCAGCTAAAAGTGGGTTTACTTTTTATTATCACCATGTGCCATCATTTCTAAACAATGTTAGTAATAAAACCTACTTACAAGGCAGATCGCTCCTATTGCCCTCCCCTCTTAGTATGCCTCTGCTAACCAATAATCACTTTTATAACCAGGTAGGGGAAGTGTAATTGCTATAAGTTGGTTTCAACTATAATTTCACAAAGGAGAGAACAAGAAAGATATCTCTGTAAAAAGAATGTTCCAGAGTTGTTAAAGCAATTCAGGGAGAAAAGGCATTCTTTATACTAGCTTTGAGTAATAAACCTCTCTTTCTTTGCAAAAGAATAGTGATGTTTGAGGGCTTCCCTTGTGGCTCAGGGGCTTCCCTGGTGGCTCACACAATAAAGAATCTGTCTGCAGTGAAGGAGACCTGAGTTCCATCCCTGGGTTGGGAAGATGCCCTGGAGGAGGAAATGCCAACCTACTCCAGGATTCTTGCCTGGAGAATCCCCATGAACAGAGGCGCCTGGGAGGTTACAGTCCATGGGGTCATAAAGAGTCAGACACAACTGAGCAACACAGTACAGCACAGCACTTGTGGCTCAGAAGGTAAAGAATCTGCCTGCAATGCAGGAGACTTGAATAAGAAAACATGATGTATGGTTCAATGTAATGGATTGACCAAAAATTTCATTTGGGTTTTTCCGTAAGATGTTACAGTGATACATATGTGCCCTCCTTCTTGTGGCCATGGGACTAGAAACAGTCAGTTTTCATTACAATGCCTAAGAAAGGCAATCCCAAAGAATGCTCAAACTACCACACAACTGCACTCATCTCACATGCTAGCAAAGTAATGCTCAAAATTCTCCAAGCCAGGCTTCAACAATACATGAACTGTGAACTTCCAGATGTTCAAGCTGGTTTTAGAAAAGGCAGAGGAACCAGAAATCAAATTGCCAATATATGCTGGATCATCGAAAAAGCAAGAGAGTTCCAGAAAAACATCTATTTCTGCTTTATTAACTATGCCAAAACCTTTGACTGTGTGGATCAAAATAAACTCTGGAAAATTCTGAAAGAGATGGAAATACCAGACCACCTGACCTGCCTCTTGAGAAACCTGTATGCAGATCAGGAAGCAACAATTATAACTGGACATGGACCAACAGATTGGTTCCAAATAGGAAAAGGAGTACGTCAAGGCTGTATATTGTCACCTTGCTTATTTAACTTATATGCAGAGTACATCATGAGAAACGCTGGGCTGGAAGAAGTACAAGCTGGAATCAAGATTGCTGGGAGAAATATCAATAACCTCAGATATGCAGATGACACCACCTTTCTGGCAGAAAGTGAAGAAGAACTGAAGAACCTCTTGATGAAAGTGAAAGAGGAGAGTGAAATAGTTGGCTTAAAGCTCAACATTCAGAAAATTAAGATCATGGCATCTGGTCCCATCACTTCATGGCAAATAGATGGGGAAACAGTGGTTGACTTTATTTTTTGGGGCTCCAAAATCACTGCAGAGCGTGACTGCAGCCATGAAATTAAAAGACGCTTACTCCTTGGAAGAAAAGTTATAACCAACCTAGGGAGCATATTAAAATGCAGACACATTACTTTGCCAACAAAGGTCCAACTAGTCAAGGCTATGGTTTTTCCAGTAGTCATGTTTGGATGTGAGAGTTGGACTGTGAAGAAAGCTGAGCACCAAAGAATTGATGCTTTTGAACTGTGGTGTTGGAGAAGACTCTTGAGAGTCCCTTGGACTGCAAGGAGATCCAACCAGTCCCTCCTAAAGGAGATCAGTCCTGAGTGTTCTTTGGAAGGACTGATGTTGAAGCTGAAACTCCAATACTTTGGCCACCTCATGTGAAGAGCTGACTCATTTGAAAAGACCCTGATGCTGGGAAAGATTGAGGGCAGGAGGAGAAAGGGACGACAGAGGATGAGATGGTTGGATGGCATCACCGACTCAATGGACATGAGTTTAGGTAAACTCCTGGAGTCGGTGATGGACAAAGAGGCCTGGCGTGCTGCAGTCCATGGGGTCGCAAGGAGTCGGACACAACTGAGCGACTGAACTGAACTGAACTCCCTCTTAAACCTCCTTCCCAATGTATGACAAAACCCACTGAAAAAATAAATAAATAAAGATTAAAAAATTTAAAAAAAAAATTAAAAAAAAAACAAACCTCCTTCCCGCCTCCCAACCCATCCCACTCTTCTAGGTTGTCACAGAGCACAGGTTTGAACTCCCTCAGTCATACAAGAAATACCTATGACTGATTCATGTTGATGTATGGCAGAAACCAACACAATATTGTAAAGCAACTATCCTTCAATTAAAAATAAATAATTTTTTTTTTTTTACAAAAGATGTTACAGAGAAACCCAAATGAACTTTGTGGCCAACCCAATAATATTCATACATCCTGTATTGTGCAACTGATGCAGTAGATATAATGAACTGGCACACATTATCTATTCCCACGTCCTTCTAGTGTACCTACCTGCAATGGAGATACTAGAAGGCTGAATACTCCATGGTTCTGAATACAAATTAGGGAAATTTCAATAAGGTAGGGACATCTTCCTGCAGCTTTGGCCATTGCTAATCACCAAAAGCAAGATCTGGAAGACTTGGATCTTGCTGCACCAATATTCCAGGGTGCAGTCACTAGATCTGTGAGTATTGAGAGGTAATTATAGTAACAGCAGTAAATTCCTTATCGTTGGATTGCAGATATGGCAATGTGGTCTTAAGGTTAACTTTAATGTTTTAGTCATGAGCTCCTCACTGCTGTTACCTTCTTGAATGAAGAAGCTTAATGCTGACCCTAATGGGTCACTTAGTCCTTCCTAGAAGCCTAGCCTAGAGTCTCCTTCACTACCAGTAACTTTATAAGCCCCTAATTCCCTGTATTAAACCATTACAGGCTTAAAATAGCCTAAGTGGTCTTGTTTGTTTATAAATTAATGCTACCTGATACAGTATTAGGTGCCATTCAAAGATTTGGCAAATATTTATTAAGCAGTTATTGCAGTGAATATGAAAAGTTAAACCCTGCCCTCATATAGCCTATATTTTAGTGGCAGAATACAGAAATGAAGGATAAATATATTTATATAAATAAATTTAATAAATAATAAAAATATATAAGTATAATTTAACAAATAAATATATTAAAACAATATAGTATACTAGAAAGTGATAGTGATACTGAAGTGAAATAAGAGAGAGGGGAGTGCCAGGGTTTGGAGCAGAATGAAATTTTAAATGAAGTGATATTATTCTTCATTAAGAGGGTAATATTTGGTGAAATACTTGAAACTGATGAGTATCCATACTAATTGATCAGATGTCCATTCTAACTGGTCAATGACTCTGACAAATCAATTGGAAAAATTACTGAATATAGAAACTGGAACAATTCATAACAAATGAATATTCTGGTCCTCCAAAGTCTACTGAATTTCCTTTGCCAGCAGAAGTCCCTTCTCATAAATTGATGAATGTGGTCCTGCCTCACTGAAATACCCCATAGTGTTCAGTTTGGTTCAGTCACTGAGTCATATCCAGCTCTTTGTGACCCCCATGGACTGCAGCATGCCAGGCTTCCCTGTCCATCACCAACTCCCAGAGCTTGCTCAAACTCATGTCCATCAAGTCGGTGATGTCATCCAACCATCCAACCCCAGAGTGCTACTGCTGCTGCTGCTGCTGCTAAGTCGCTTCAGTCGTGTCCGACTCTGTGCGACCCCATAGACGACAGCCCACCAGGCTCCCCCTGGTGGATTCTCCAGGCAAGAACACTGGAGTGGGATGCCATTGCCTTCTCTGTCCCATAGTGCTACCACCCATCAAAGTCTGACTGGAGCAAGAAGAAGAATCATGTACAAAAGTATTCCAAGATTCTGTTAATTTTTGTCTGAATAAACATGAGGAATATGTGCATGAATAGATTTAAGACTGCTGCACAAAGGAAGAACATACTTTTTGATAGGATTTGTAGAGATGGTTAATTTAACAATACCTGATTTAAATGCACTAGCTCAGACAACGACACTTGATTTATCAATAAGGTCAATCAAGAGTAGAAGTCCTGGTAAAACCCCTGCAGTTTGAGCTGGACAGCTACAGAATTGTGCTGTAGGATTCAGAATGAATTAGAAGTAAAAAAGCTGTCACACAGATTACAGTTCAGCTCTGAGTCATTTTGGCAAGTCAGAAAAATCTCAATCTTAATATTAGATTAAGATGATCCCAGATTGCTAGTGTTCCCAGGTACCTGGCAGAAGCAATACTTTTGGAAGATAAAATTATCTGAAGCTTCATATTATTTCTAAAAGCAAATGTTTAAATGCACTACCTGACATGCATGAAACAGAAACCAAACCAAGCAATATGAACAAGAAATAAAAGCAATGGCAGGGCACAGAAACAGAACTATGTTGCTAGATACTGAAATTTTCAAACATAAATTTTAAAATAACTTTGTTTACTAGCTTCTAGGAGATAAGAACAACGATGGAAAATTTAAACAGAGAACAAGAACAGAGAAACATATACCAGATTTTTAAACAGTAGAACTTCTAGAAGTAAAAACTGCAATAGTTGAGAATAAGAATTAGTAGTTGAGTCAAACAGAGATTAGATGCAGAGGAAGAAAAAATTCATGAACTAAAATATAGTTATGAAGAAAATATCCTGAACTTCATCGGTGGCTCAGTGGTTAAGAATCTGTCTGCTAATGCAGGGGACACGGGTTCAATCCCTGGCTCCAGAAGATTCCACATGCTGCTGGGCAACTAGCCCCTTGTACCACAACTATTCAGCCCATACTCTGGAGCCCATAAGCCACAACTGTTTGAGCTTGCATTCTCTAGAGCCCAAGCTCTGCAACGGGGAAGTGGAGAGGGTTGAGATGAGGGGGAGGCTGGGAAAATGAGGGGCCTGTGCACCGCAAATAGAGAATATCCCCCATTCTCCACAACTAGGGAAAGCCCGCTCACAGCAATGAAGACCTAGCACAGCCAAAAATTTTAAAAATATATATCCAGAAAATTCATGGAGACAATATGAAGTATGGGTAAATAGAAGGAAGGACAATTCTGCTGCTGGGTATATACTCAACAGAAAACCAGGTACGTATGCATAGCAAGATATATGTAAGAATTTCGTTACAGCATTATCATAACAGTATCAAACCAAACATAACCCAGACACTTTTCAACAGAATGGATAAATTGTAGTATATTCATAGAATGAACACTATACAGCAATCAAAATGAGCTATAACTACCTGTGACAACTTGGATAAAACTCACAACTATAATGATGGGAAAAAGAAACCAGATAAAATATGTATATTCCCATTGAATATATACTCCCAATATATGTTTTCTAAACAAGGTTCAAAGACAGGCCAAATATTGTGTGATGAGGGATGCATGTTAAGGAGGTAAAATTGTATATAAATGTAATTTAATGCTTACCATAAAAATCAGGATAATAGTCCTAATTTGGAAAGAGAGGGAATTATTTGACTTGAAAGTGGCATACAGAGGATTCCTATAGACTTCCCTATGGCAATGTCTGAGCAGGTAAAGAAGCCACCTGTAATACAGGAGACACAGAAGACATGGTTCAGTCCCTGGGTCAGGAAGATATCCTGGGGGAGGGAATGGTAACCGACTCCAGTATTTTTGCCTGGAAAATTCCATGGACAGAACAGCCTGGCAGACTACAGTTCAAGGGGTCACAAAAGAGTTGGACATGACTGAGCAACTAAGTGTGCATGCACACGTGCACACACACACACCCCCACAAGTAATACCTCATTTTGTAATCTGCATGATTATTGTACAAGTGTTCACTTTCATTGTACAAATGTTTCACTTTTTCACAAAGCTGTACATTTTTGTTTTTTGCACTTTTCTGAGTGTGTTATATTTCACTAAAAAGGAGGATTTTTAAAGTAATGGCTATAGTGGCTGTCCTCTGAAGTTTGGAGAGGAACGTGGGAGGTCTGCTATTGAAATGGTCTTCCTTATTTCAGTGGGAATGATGGTATCAGTGGTAGCACTGAACCACCAGAGGCAAGGTCAGCATGCTTACTGTGATAAGCAGCGGAGCTAGAGTACCATTCAGAATGGCTGGACCTGCATAGGAACTTAGGTAGTAGCTAATTAATTATGATGCTCTTGGACTAAAATAGATGAGCAACTGACTACTGTATTTATATGCATATAACATGGGCCCTTACCCAATTCCCAAGCCTGAGACAATTGATTAAACAAAAGCTCCTTTAGGGAGAATCTTTTAATATGACCATAAGTACGTACTATGCACCTTTATTCCTAGATTTACCAAAAGGAAGCTGTAGTCATTTACCAGGAGAACTGCATACTGGGAAAAGAGAAATACCTAAAGTCTTTAGGGATCATGGGATGCTGGTTTTGAGCTATGCTAAATCTTGGAGGTCTAAAATGTCATTGCGGTCTATTGGTAAATGCAGGGATTTATAAGAGTCCAATGACAAAATTGTATTTTAGCCATCTCACAGAGGGTTCAGTAGGTCTGTGAACCAATCATCTGGCTATTCTTCCAGGTCTCACATGCATAAATTAGAATTACTGTTTGGGCTTGCCTTGTGGCTCAGCTGGTAAAGAATCCACCTGCAATGCGGGAGACCTGGGTTCTGCCTGCAATGCGGGAGACCTGGCTTCAATCCCTGGGTTGGGAAGATTCCCCTGGAGAAGGGAAAGGCTACCCACTCTAGTATTCTGGCCTGGAGAATTCCATGGACTGTATAGAATTATTATTTAGCAACTGCTAAAACCCCTACATTGCCTCCCTAACCTGTAAAACAAGGGCTATTATGGAAAAAAGAGCTAGGTGAAAGCTTGAAACTTCCCTCTCTACCAACAACAAACCAAACAGAATATTGTATTGCTGGGAGAAGCACAAAGAGTAGTGACATCATCAATGACCTGTGCAGGGATTGTGACTACTGTCACTTTCCATCTCAGTGGTCTATTTTGCCTTTGCTGTTGAGTCAGGTCTTAGAGACCCACAAGGAATTATCTTCAGCTTAATCAATGAGAAACTCCAATTTGCAGATTCTGTTCTACATGTGGTCCCTTAAAGAGACTGAAGCAAATCGACACAGTCCCCAGCACCTAGTTTGCAGTTATCAACTTGGGAAATTGTTACCCCTGTACCATTCAGCACGAAAGACCAGAAGCAATAGCCTCAAATCCGACAAGAAGTGCTCTTAGATCGACAATGTTTTGTTTCAATGTTACATCAATTTTTTCTCATAATTTAGAACACTGGAACCCTGATTGTCTGACAGGACATGCTGCCAGTCTATGACTGTTGATGACATCATGCTGATAAGAATGTGGTGAGCGGGAACTCCAAATATCTTGGTGCTTAGAAGATAAGATCCATGAAGTTTCTAAAGGTTCATTGGCCAGGGATATACTGGGGTATCCTCTCCAAAGAGAAAAGCACGTTTCTACATCTCAGAGCTCCTACCATTAAATAAAGAGGCACAATACTTGGACACTTCCTTGCAATTGGGTGTCGACCTACACCAAATTTAAATGAGATGCTTTGACTCAATCACCAAGTAACTCATAATTCTGTCAACTATGAGTGAGGCCCGAAACAGTAAAAGAAGTTTCTCCAGAGTGGTCAGGCTAGAGTAAGCAGCTCAGTCACTTGTGCCTGCGGTCAAACAATCAATGGAAATGTAAAGATACATACAACTGAAAATAATTTTAAAAAAACTATAAAACAAAGCTTCCAGGCTATAATAAGAGCAGTATTTTGAGGGAAATTTATAGCTTTAATAAATATCTATAATAAAGAGGAAGCAAGTAAAAAAAGTAATGAGGTAAATGAGATAACTGTTTAGCTTAAGACATTGTTTAGAAAGACCCAAGAGAGTAAGCTCAGTGAAAGTATTAATACTAGAAAATATATAATAAATGACACTAGGAACTAATGAAATTAAAAACAAAGATACAAACACAGAAGACCCTTTCTTTGGAAAAAGTAACAAAATAAACAAGCCTCTGGCAAAATTGATTAGGAGAAAAAAAAGAGAGAAGACAAATAACATATGAATGAAAAGGGAGGTGTAAATACAAATAACATAGTGTTATAAAGGATAATAAAATAATGCCATCAGCACCAAAAGTCAACACTTTTGAAAACTTTGGAGAAATAGAATTCTTAGAAAAAAATATTACTTATCAGGACATATTCAAAAAATATTTTTTAATCTTAAATCATCTTGTAACTATTTCAAAATGTTAAAACAGTGGTTAAAATCTTCCACTAAAGGAAACATTATATCAAAACTGTTTTATAGATGAGTTCTACCAAACATTCAAAAAATATATAACACCAGTTTTATACAAATACTTTCAGATAACAGAAAATGAGGGAATACTACCCAACCTATTTTTCAAGGCAAGAATAGTTTGACACAAGAACAATGAAATTATGAGAAATGAAGATTATGGATTCTCTTGACTCATGAATACAGATGCAAAGCAAACAAAATATTAGTAAATCAAGCCCAATGGTGTATAGAAAAGGCAGTTTATCATAACCCAAATGAATTTATCCCAGGTATGCAAGGATGGTTTAGTATCAGAAAAATCTATGAATGTACCTTACTACATTAGTGGATCAATATGGAAAACTACATGATTATTTCAGTAGATGTGAAATCTATCAACAAATTAAAAATCCATTTAGGATAAAAAGGAAAGTTCTTAAATTAGAAATGGAAGAAGAGATGTCTTAACCTGATAAAAATACTTGTAAAGTAATCACAAAGTTAGCATTACCTAAAATGAGCAAACACTGGAAGCATTCTTTCAAATCAGGAACAAGGCAGGGAAATGTATTATTACCACTTTTAATCAATGTTGTATTTGGAGTCTGATCCAGTATAGTAAGACTGTAAGACAAATAAGGGTTGGAAAAGAAGAAATAAAATTGTGATTATTTGAAGATTACTTATAGATGATGTGATGTCTTTAGAAAACCCAAGTAACTCACATCATTAGAAATAACAGAAAAGTTTAGCAAAGTAGCTTTCTATAAGATAAATATAAAAGAGTATTTTGCATTTCTGTTCAAGAGTACCAAACCATTAAAATGTACTTATAGAGAAGATACAATTTACAATAATATCAGAAATATCAAGTGTCTGGGGGTAAATCTAATAAAAGTTGTATAAGACATCTATAGGGAAAATTATAAAGTGTTATTAAGATACATTTTTAAAGATCTCAATAAAATATGCTTCATTATTGGATAGGAAGAAAATAAATATATTGTTTCCTCAAATTTACCTAGAAATAAATTCAATGCAATTTCAACTTATATTCCAAGTGTCTCCATGTGACTTGATATTATAAAATATTGAAGATAAAAGGGTCAATAATAGCCAGAACATAACTAAAAATGAAGAGCAGGTTTGGAGTGTTTGCCCTACCCATATATTAGGAGTTATTATAAAGCTATAATATTTAAAGCAGTGTAATATTGGAGCAGAGACAGATAAAATGACAAATGGAATAGAAAATAACAGAAACAGACCCATCCATGAATAAATTTTGATATAAGACAGAGATGGCATATCTGCTCAGTGGAGAAAGTAGTGGCCATTCCATAAATGAAGCTGGTAAAATGACTACCATATGTAAAAAGATGAAATCAGTCCCTACCTCACACCACATCCAGAAAACAACTTCAGGTGGATCAGGGATTTAAAAGTCAAAAAATAAAATTTTAAAATACTTTGTAGAAAAAATACATGAAACTCTTTCAGCCCTTGATGTAGGGAAAATTTTTAACAAAACACAAAAATATTGATAGTTATGACTATAAAGAAACTTGTTAAAAGACACCTAAAATAAAGTGAAAACAACAAGCAACAAACTGGGAAATTGTACTCACAGAACATACAATCAAGAAAGAGTATCAAAAATACATCAAAAATACATAAATTCTATATAACCATAAGGGAAGCACAAACATCCAGTAGAAAAAATGGGCACCGGATATCTCACAGAAGAGGAGACACATAAGACCAAAAATGTCTGACGTGTTTAACACCAATGGTGACTGAGAAAATTCAACTCAAGACCTCACTGAAATACCAGTGTATACACATTCTACTAGCAGAAACGTAAAAGTCTATCAACAGCTAAATTTGGAGATAATGTAGAGCCATCAAATGACTTATACATTGCCTCTGGGAATGAAAATTTCTGCAACAACTATGAAAAACAGTTTCACATTGCCTTCTAAAACTGAACATTCACATGGCCTATAGCTTAGCAATTCCACTCTCAGGTATATAACAAAGACAAGTTTTTCTGTATATACAACTAGAAATATGTATGAGAATGTTTACAATAAATAAGAGGATAAATAAACTGTGGAATACACTTAATGGGTTAGTATAATCCAATCAAAATGAATGAACTACAGTAACAGACAGCAATAGGTATGTTATTTTAGAAAAAATATTAAGTTAAAAGAAGTCAAAATAAATCCTAAACACTACATGCACCATGATATCCATTCTATAAAACAGAGCTATATAAAAACAGAACAAAGAACTCATAAACAGGAGAAACAGATTGGTGCTATTTCAGAGGGAGGAAAATGTGGCGCCAGGAGAGGTTATTGTTAAGGCACTAGCTTTTGTTTTGAGTGGTTGGGATGAGAACGCTTATTGCATTATTGAAAATAACTACATTCAATTAAATAACCAAAATAATAAATAAAAGCAGGCTATATATAAACCAGTGATAAAAGTGTGCTCCTGAAGTACAGGGAGAAAATGGAATTAATAGAAGACTGTAGCAATGGTAGCCAGCAGAATCATGAAGGACTCATGCCCCTTAGGAACAACTTTAGGTCACCTCACAAAGTTAAGAGCCCAAACTGAAGAGGTGCTGGCTGAAGGCAAAAGAACACAGAAAAGATAGAGGAAGAAGCAATTTATACATACTTAGGAGACCATGACTTGTAAACCAGTTTCAAAATGAGAATTGCTATAATCATCCTACACACACGCACACACACACACACACACACACACACACACACATTTTTTCCTTTCCTTTTCTCTTTCCCCAACCATTTTATGCAAAAATATATTGGTATTAATTAAACTTATAATAGCCTTTAAGTTACATTATCTCCAGGTGGGATTATGACAAAAGCATACAATGAATGGATATCATGCAGAAATTGATTGCATTACTGATGAGACTATGGATCTCCCCCTTTTTGGAAGGGGATGGATGCAGTTTTGTTTTTACCAGAAAGAGTTGCATTATGTTAGGTATTACCAGATTATCATCATTGTTTCTGTAAGTATGGAAAGACAAATGTGTAGCATGTTTACTAGCAAAAAATGATGATGAACATTGTGAATTGCATTCAACATTCACTCTCACCTCCTTCCAGCATGTTTTCCCATACTTCTTAGCCTGGAAGAATAAAATCTACCTTTTTGAGCCTCTCCCACAGTATATTAGTGAATGTAAATGAGGTTCCATGAACTATATGTACTTTCATGAGATTTAGAGGGGAGAAGTGATTTGAGGATAATTTTCCTACTGCTTTGTTGGTTGTTGCTGGCAAGGAGTCTTGAAGACCCTGGATTTTTCTGCAGCAGCATTCTAGCTCCCATTAACTTAGCTGATATTGAGAGGCAGTCGTGTTGGGATAAAGGATGGGCTCAGCCTTGGACACCCTGGAATCAGTTTCATGAGGTGAAGAGATAGCTGCAGTAGTGGTGGCTTTCAGATCCCTTAAGCATAGTCATGGCTGTGTCCTTGAACTCAACAGTTCCAGTGGGAAGTTCCTGATTCTCTGCCTGTCTGATGTGAGCAGAGGTAGCCTATCCTCTGAAAGACTAGTTCTTTAGTGTTATTCTCAGATTCATTTCTGGAAGTCCAGTTCAGAGTGCATTCCTCTAACCCACCCAATATTTTGGGAGGTCCATCTTCCATGTATTACAAACCTAGAAAGGAGAGTGGTTTTTGCCTCCTACAACTGAATCCTGACTGATACAGAGGCACTCTTTGAAAATAATTTTACAAAAAATCCTTATTTGCTTATTGAAGAGAATAGTATAAGGCCCTAGTTTCATTTTGATTGAATTCCAGGGGATGTTTGGCTTATAAAATATTAAATTTAACTTTCTCTAATGCCCAGCTTATCTATCAAGCTTTTAATTATATATGTAAACACGTTTTCATAAAATAAATAATTAACCACATGACAAAAAAAACCCTGCTCCAAATATGTGGATTTGTAAATTCTTCCTGTCATTTAAACTAAGCTTTTAAAATATAGGCATTTTCACCAAAATAAATTGAATTAAACTTCATCTAATATCAGCTCATATTTATTGAGGACTTATTCTGAGCTAAGCCATGTTCCATTATACTACTTTCTTCTTCTTTTCTTCCTTACCAGAGATCTTTTGATCCCCAGAAAATAGTCTTCTTTTGCAAATACTAACATGGGATTATTTTAATGGTTAAAGCATACATAAGTGTGTTTGCAGATTGAAGAGGTACAGTCTTCTATGTGGGTTCATTTCTAGGCCTAGCTATCTTACCATTAGGAGTATCACTAACAATACAGAGAACGTAAATTCCAAAGGCAATACATCCTTAACTTGCTTGTTGATAGTAAGAAATATAGACCCTCTCCATAGGCACTGTGCCATAGGGAGTTCATACAATGCTAATGCAGTTAAATACATGAATTTCTAAAATCCAGTTCCCCATTGATGAATGAGGTGCATATTTCATTTCAAATATTTCCACCTCTCTCCATCTCCATGCTACTATGCAGTTATATGCTTTCATTATCTCTCACCTTGATTTCTACTGCAGCTTCATAACTAGTCTCTCTATTCTACTCTTCCTTCCTATGTCTCTTTACACAGAAGCCAGGGTGATATTTTCTTAACGATAGCATCAAATCATACCTCTGCTCTTCTTTTTTTAATTAAATTATTTATTTTAATTAGAGGCTAATGACTTTACATTATTGTAGTGGCTTTTGCCATATATCGACATGAATCAGCCGCGGGTGCACATGTGTTCCCCATCAAGAACCCACCTCCCACCTCCCACCTCCCTCCCCATTCCATCTTGTCCTTGCTTCTCCTCCAACTGAGTCTTTTGTCTCATACCTCTGCTCTTTAAAAGCTTTAATTCCCTCTCTCTGCATTTAGGACCAAAATCCAAAATCCTTAACAAAGCCCTCATGATCCTTTCATGATCACATAATGCTGACTCTCTAGCCTTACCCTCTCACTACTTACACACCTCAATTTCTCCAATGTGTATTCACTTTCTTAAATATCCAGTTTCTTTCCTGTCATATTGATTATGCCAGAGCCTTTGACTGTGTGGATCACAATAAATTATGGAAAATTCTGAAAGAGATTGGGAATACCAGACCACCTTACCTGCTTCTTGAGAAACCTGTATGCAGGTCAGGAAGCAACAGTTAGAACTGGACATGGAACAACAGACTGGTTCCAAATAGGAAAAGGAGTATGCCAAGGCTGTATATTGTCACCCTGCTTATTTAACTTCTATGCAGAGTATATCATGAGAAACACTGGGCTGGATGAAGCACAAGCTAGAATCAAGATTGCCAGGAGAAATATCAATAACCTCAGATATGCAGATGACACCACCCTTATGGCAGAAAATGAAAAAGAACTAAAGAACCTCTTGATGAAAGTGAAAGAGGAGAGTTAAAAAGTTGGCTTAAAGCTAACTAAGAAAACTAAGATCATGGTATCTGGTCCCATCATTTCATGGCAAATAGATGGGGAAACAGTGGAAACAGTAGCAGACTTTATTTTGTGGGACTCCAAAATCACAGCAGATGGTGATTGTAGCCATGAAATTAAAAGATGCTTACTCCTTGGAAGGAAAGTTATGACCAACCTAGACAGCATATTAAAAAGCAGACACATTACTTTGCCAACAAAGGTCCATCTAGTCAAGGCTATGGTTTTTCCAGTAGTCATGTATGGATATGAGAGTTGGACTATAAAGGAAGCTGAGTGCTGAAGAATTGATGCTTTTGAACCGTGGTGTTGGGAAAGACTCTTGAGAATCTCTTGGACTGCAAGGAGATCCAACCAGTCCATCCTAAAGGAGATCAGTCCTGAGTGTTCATTGGAAGGACTGATGTTGAAGTTGAAACTCCAATACTTTGGCCACCCGATGTGAAGAGCTGACTCATTTGAAAAGATCCTGATGTTGGAAAAGATTGAAGGTGGGAGGAGAAGGGGACGACAGAAGATGAGATGGTTGGATAGCATCACTGATTCAATGGACATGAGTTTGAGAAAACTCCGTGAGTTGGTGATGGACAGGGAGACCTGGCATGCTGCAGCCCATGGGGTTGCAAAGAGTCAGATACGACTGAGCGACTGAACTAAACTGAACTTCCTGCCACAGTGCCATCTCACTTGCTGTTTCTTCTCCTAGAAACACTTTTCACTTCACATTACTGACCCCTTACCCTCCTTTAAGGTTTTAAATATGAATTCCTAAAAAAATTAAAAAAGCCTCTTCTTTCTTATAGAACTGTGTTCTTCCTCCGTAACTCATATCACAGCTACATTTATATACTTGTTTGAATATACTTTATTGTATGTCTCTCCCACTAGACTAAAAGCGTCATGATAATAAAAGTGGGTGTACTCACTACTACATTTAAAATGGATAACCAACAAGGACTTACCCTATAGCACAGAGAACTCTGCTAAATATTTTGTAATAACCTAAATAGGAAACAAATTTGAAAAAGGATAGATATATGTATTTGTATATCTGAATCACTTTGCTGTACATCTGAAAAATAACATGATATTGTTAATCTACTAGACTCCAATATAATTTTTTTTTAATTTACAAAGAAGAAAAAAAGTTTTCTCTACTTTAAAAAAAGGCATTAAAAATTGAGGATTCTGACCCCTGTGCTCAGTGGTATTGGTGGAGGCAGGTTGGGGAACTAATCTTCCATCTCTTACCTGGGCAGGCAAATCCAATTACCCCACCTGGCGGTGATGGCAAGTGAAATGTGGAGTTTTTCCTCTGTACCCTGCCCAGGGGAAGTAGGTGGTGCTCTGCCACAGTGGTATCACTAGAGTCCAGTGAACAGCTGAACCTTTACCCACAGCAAACGTCAGTGGGACTGAAGGAAGTGCTATAATTTAAGACTAGTAAGCACTCTTCTTGGGAACTTCCCAGATGAATCAGTGGTATAGCATTAGGCTGCCAAGCAGGAGACGCAGGTTCGATCCCTGGGTCGGGACAATGCCCTGGAGAGAAAAGACAATCTACTCCAGTATTCTTGCCTAGATAATCCAATGGCAGAGGAGCCTGGTGGGCCACGTGGGGCCACAAAAAGTCGGACGCAACTGAGCACAATGACAATGCACTCCTCTCTGGCCTATCCCTGCTGCTTGCAACACCCAGTGGAGAGGTGACCCTCTACACACACCTCATAGCAATAAGACTAAATGAGGTGATGTGATGCTGGACTAGTTAGCATTCCACCTCTTACTTGCCCTGGTAACAGCAGGACTAGTGAGGACCTGAGCCTCAACACCTAGCCTCAACACCTATTCATGAACAAGAGAGAATGAGACAGTGGTAGGCAGGGTTATTTGGTAATCCGCTTCCTCTTCTCCCTCCCCTGGTGTTGCCCAGTAACAGCTGATATTCTTGTCCCCTACCCTGAAGCAACAAAGCAGTGTGAGTTAGGTAGTGTATTTCCCTCAGTGATGGCCAGCAGTGTGGCCCAGCAGCAAGCTGATTTTACACCCTCCACCTGGAGACGAAGAGATTCGCTTTTGTCAGAAAGTGTCAGCAAGGTTGAACAGGGAACTAATCTTTCACCTCAGCCATCTGCAATGAGGCACTGTGAGTCAGTAATCCACTTTTTCCAGGTGGTATCCATGGGGCCAAATGGGAAACTGAACCTACACCCCACACACAACTCTCATGCTACACTTCAATAGGGGATGACCTGCTTTAAAAAAAAAGAAAGTAAATAGGATTGAGTCTCATAATATCCAAAATCTCCAAGATAGTATAGAAAATCACTTGTAATACCAAGCACCAGGAAAATCCTAAAAGGAATGAGAAAATACAGCAACAGATGCCAATATTAAGATAAATCACGTTAGAAATATCTGAAAATTCTTTCAAACCATCATAAAACCATCGTAAAAATGACTGAACAAGCAATTATAAATTATCTGAAACAAACGAAAACCAAAAAATTTTGAACATTTCAGCAAAGAAATTGAAGTCATAAAAAAAGAACCAAATTATAGAAGTGAAAAATTAAATACCTGAAATTAAAAATTCACAGATGGGTTCAAAAGAGTGGAGATTACAGAGGACAGAATCAGTGAAACTGGGGACAAACTGATAGAATTTATCAATCTAAGCAACAAAGGTAAAATAGAGTGAAAAAATAAGCAGCTCTGGGGTCTACTAAACAAAAACAAAAGAGGTAACATCCATATCATTGTAATGCCAAAGCAGAGGATTAAGAGAGTGGAATTTAAAAAACATTTTTTAAAAAGATGAAAACTTCCCAGATTTGGCCCAAAAACTCTATAAATTCAAGAAGCTGAGCAAATCCCCAAAATGGTTAATTTTTCAAATACCCATGCTGAAACACATTATAATTAAATGTCCATAAACAAAAGACAGAGACAATCTTGAAAGCCAGAAAAAGTAATATATTACCTATAGGGCAAGAGTAATTAAAATGACAGCAGACTGCTCATCAGAAACCAAGGAGGCCAAAAGGAAATGGTGTATCATATTTCATATACTAAAAGAAAAGAACTGTCTACTGCCAATTCTAAATATGACAAAAATATCTTTCAGGAATATAGGGAAGATACATTTCTAGACAGCAGAAAACTAAAAATATGTGTCACCAGTAAACATAGTTTTAAAGAATAGCTAAATGAAATTTATTGATCAGAAAGGAAACGATAATAGAACTGGAATTTCAGAAAGGAAAAAAGATGATTAAGATGAGTGAAAATGAGGATAGATATAAAAATTACCTACTTCTCATGAATTTATGAAATCATGTTTGATAATTGAAGCAAAAATCATAATGCCCCTGATATGGTGTACAATGTATAATTGTGAAAAATAACTATATTTAAAGAGAATATAAAGGAGTATAAACAGACATTTTTATATTTTACTCAAAGTTGTAATATGTAAATACCAGTAAACTGTGATGTTATATGTATACTGTAATATTTAGAAGCAACCACTAAAAAAATTATACAAAGCCATGTGCTTTAGAAACTATAAGTAAATCAAGATGCATTTCTAAAAATAAAAAAAATTTTGAAGTAATCCATGGGAAGGTAAGAAAAGATAAACAGAGGAACAAGAATGAAAAAATGACTAAGAAAGTGTCATTGTTAAAAATATAATAATATAATATATATTATAAATATATTTATAATATATATTATATTATAAATATATAATTTTATATAATATATAAAATATAATAATTCTATAAACAACTCTGTCTGAAAATTTCATAACAGATGAAATAGACCAATTTCTTAAAAGACTCAAACTACAAAAACTCACGCAAAAGGAAATAGACCATCTAATTTCAACTGTACCTAGTTAAAAAGTAAAAACTTTCCCCTGCTATATAAGCTACTTATGTAAGATGTGTGTGTGTGTGTGTGTGTGTGTGTATGTAATATATCAGTCAGTCAGTTCAGTTATTCAGTCGTGTCCGAATCTTTGTGACCCCATGGAATGCAGCATTCCAGGTCTCCCTGTCCATCACCACCTCCCGGAGTTTACTCAAACTCATGTCCATTGAGTCGGTGATGCCATCCAACCATCTCATCCTCTGTCGTCCACTATTTCTCAAGCCTTCAATCTTTCCCAGCATCACGATCTTTTCAAAAGAGTCAGCTGTTCACATCAGGTTGCTGAAGTATTGGAGCTTCAGCTTCAATAACAGTCCTTCCAATGAATATTCGGCACTGAATAGAGTTTCTCCATCTTTGGCTGCAAAGAATATAATCAATCTGATTTCAGTGTTGACCATCTGGTGATGTCCATGTGTAGAGTCTTCTCTTGTGTTGCTGGAAAAGGGTGTTTGCAATGACCAGTGCATTCTCTTAGCAAAACTCTATTAGCCTTTGCCCTGCATCATTCCATACTCCAAGGCCAAATTTGCCTGTTACTCCAGGTGTTTTTTGACTTCCTACTTTTGCACTCCAGTCCCCTATAATGAAAAGGACATCTTTTTTGGGTGTTAGTTTTAAACGGTCTTGTATGTTTTCATAAAACCATTCAACTTCAGCTTCTTCAGTGTTACTGGTCAGGGCATAGACTTGGATTACCATGATATTGAATGGTTTGCCTTGGAAATGAACAGAGATCATTCTGTCATTTTTGAGATTGCATCCAAGTACTGCTTTTCGGAGTCTTTTGTTGACTCTGATGGCTATTCCATTTCTTCTAAGGGATCTTGCCCACAGTAATAGATATAATGGTCATCTGAGTTAAATTCACCCATTCCAGTCCATTTTAGTTTGCTGATTCCTAGAATGTCAACATTCACTCTTGCGGTCTCCTGTTTGACCATTTCCAATTTGCCTTGATTCATGGACCTATTCCAGATTCGTATGCAATATTGCTCTTTACAGCATCAGACCTTGCTTCCATCTGCAGTCACATCCACAACTGGGTGTTGTTTTTGCTTTGGCTCTGTCTCTTCATTCTTTCTGGAGTTATTTCTCCACTGATCTCCAGTAACATATTGGGCACCTACCGACCTGGGGAGTTCATCTTTTAGTGTCCTATCTTTTTGCCTTTTCATACTGCTCATGGGGTTCTCAAGGCAAGAATACTGAAGTGGTTTGCCATTCCCTTCTCCAGTGGACCACATTCTGTCAGACCTCTCCACCATGACCCGTCCATCTTGGGTGGCCCTACACAGCATGGCTCATAGTTTCACTGAGGTAGAAAAAGCTTTGTTTCATGTGATCAGATTGGTTAGTTTTCTGTGATTGTGGTTTTCAGTCTGTCTGTCCTCTGATGGAGAAGGATAAGAGGCTTATGGAAGCTTCCTGATGGGAGAAACTGACTGAGGGAGAAACTGGGTCTTGTTCTGATGGGTGGGGCCATGCTCAGTAAATCTTTAATCCAATTTTCTGTTGATTGGTGGAGCTGTGTTCCCTCCCTGCTATTTACCTGGGGCCAAACTATGGTGGAGGTAATGAAGATAATGGTGACCTCCTTCAAAACATTCCATGCATGCACTGCTACACTCAGTGTCCCCAACCCACCATCAACCCACACCTCCTCTGGAGACTCCTGGACACTCACAGGCAAGTCTAGGTCAGTCTCCTGTGGGGTCACTGCTCCTTTCTCCTGTGTACTGGTGCACAAGGTTCTGTTTGTGCTCTCCAAGAGTCTATTTCCCAGTCTTGTGTAAGTTCTGGCATCTCTATGATGGGGTTAATGATGACCTCCTCCAAGAGGGCTTATGCCATAACAAGTCTACTGCACCCAGAGCCCCTGTCCCTGTGGTAGTCCACTGCTGACCCATACCTCCACAGGAGATGGTCACACAGTTCTGTCTCAGTCTCTGTGGGGTTCCTGGGTCCTGGTGCGCACAAGGTTTATTTGAGCCCCTGAGCATCTCTGGTGGGAATGGGATTTGATTCTAAATGTGAATTTGCCCCTCCTACCATCTTACTGGGGCTTCTCCTTTGTCTTTGGACGTGGGGTATCTCCTTACAGCCACTCCAGCACCTCCCATCTTATATAGCAAAGAACCAGTAGCTGGAATATTTAAAGAACTCTCAAAAATCAACAATAAAAAGGACAAACCATCCTTTTAGAAAGTGGACAAAAGACACGAGCAGACATTTCACCAAAGAGGATACAAAGATGGCTAATATATACATAAAAAGATGTACAATACCATTAGCCATTATGGAAATGCAAATTAAAACTACAATATCATTACATACCTATCGGAAAATTTTAAAAATTATGATGATACCAAATTCTGATGAGGCTAGCATCATAGCATTACTATGAACAAAGCTAGTGGATATAATGGAATTCCAGCTAAACTATTTCAAATCCTAAACGATGATGCTGTGAAAGTCCTGCACTCAATATACCAGCAAATTTGGAAAACTCAGCAGTGGCCACAGGAAATGTCAGTTTTCCAGGCCACTGGAAAATGTCAGTTTTCATTTCAATCCCCAAGAAAGGTAACGTCAAAGAATGTTGAAACTACCGCACAATTGAGCTCATTTCATTTGCTAGCAAGGTAATGCTCTAAATCTTCAAGCCAGGCTTCAACAGTACATGAATTGAGAACTTCTGATATACAAGCTGGATTTAGAAAAGGCAGAGGAACCAGAGGTCAAATTGCCAACATCTGCTGGATCATATAAAAAGCAAGGGAATTCCAGAAAAACATCTACTTTGGCATCACTGACTGCTAAAGCGTTTGACTGTGTGGATCACAACAGACTCTGGAAAATTCTTAAGGGGTGGGAACACCAGACCACCTTAACTGCCTCCTGAGAAACAGGTCAAGAAGCAACAGTTAGAACCAAACAAGGAGCAACAGAATGGTTCCAAATCAGGAAAGGAGTATGTCAAGGCTGTATATTGTTACCCTGCTTATTTATCTATTATGTAGAGTACAACATGCAGAATGCTGGACTGGATGACTCACAAACTGGAATCAAGATTGTCAGGAGAAATACCACCAACTTCAGATATGCAGATGATATCACTCTAATGGCAGAAAGTGAAGAAGACCTAAAGAGCCTCTTGATGAAAGTGAAAGAGAAGAATGAAAAAGCTGACCTAAAACTGAACATTCCAAATATTAACATCATGGTATCCAGTCCCATTACTTCATTGCAAATAGATGGGGGAAAAGTGGAAACAGTGGCAAATTTTATTTTCCTGGGCTCCCAAATCACTGCACATGGTGACTGCAGCCATGACATAAAAGATGCTTGCTCCTTGGAAGGAAAGGTATGACAAACCTAGGCAGCATATTAAAAAGCAGACACATCACTTTGTTGGCAAAGGTCCATATAGTCAAAGGTATAGTTTTTCCAGTAGTCATGGATGGATGTGAACGTTGGACCATAAAGAAGGCTGAGCACTGAAGAATTGATGCTTTCAAACTATAGTGCTGAAGAAGCCTCTTTAGAGTACCTTGTACAGCAAGGAGATCAAACCAGTCAATCCTAAATGAAGTCAGCCCTGAACATTCATTGGAAGGACTGATGCTGAAGCTCTAATACTTTGGCCACCTGATGCAAAGAGCCAACTCATTGGAAAAGACCCTGATGCTGGGAAAGATGGAAGGAGGAGAAGGGGTTAGCAGAGGATGAAATAGTTGGATGGTATCACTGACTCAATGGACATGAATTTGAGCAAATTCTGGGAGATATTAAAAGACAGGGAAGCCTGGCATGCTCCAGTCTGTGAGATCACAAAGAGTCAGACACAACTTAGTGTCTGAACAACAACAAGAAATTTCATCACTCATACCGTACATTGCTGGTAGGCATGTAAAATGGTAAGTTACCCTAGAGAACAAGAAAATAGTCTGGCAATTTCTTTTAAAACTAAAACATCAAAAAAAAAAAAAAAACCTAAAACATCTAACTATCATATAACCCAGCAATAGCATGCTTTGGAAATTTATCTCAGAGATGAATGTTGTTTTCATACAAAAACCTGTACATAGCAGCTGTATGAGTCTGCTTGGGCTGTCATAACAAAATACCAAAAACTAGGTAGCTTAAATGACAGAAATAAATTTTTTCTCAGTTCTGGAGGCTGGAAGTCCAAGATCAAGATGTCAGCCAAGTTAGTTTCTTTAGAGATCTCTCTCCATGGCTTGTTGATACCCTCTTGTGAGTTCTTCACAGGGTTTTCCTTCATCCCTCTATGCACATTGCACCCCTGGTGTCTCTTCCTTTTCTTATAAGGACACCACACGTATTGGGTTTACAGCCTCACTTTTTTTTGAATAATATTTCTTTTCTATTGGATAATAATTGCTTTATAGTATTGTGGTAGTCTTTGCTATACATAAACAGCCTTATTTTTGCTTAATTATCTCATTACAGACCTTATCTCCAAATGAATATACATTACAAAATACTAGAGGTTGGGACTTCAACACATAAAGTTTGGAAGAATACAATCCAGCCAGTAGCAGCAGCTTTATTTATAATAATCAAAAAGTGGTAAAGACCCAAATGTCCTTCAACAGGTGAATAGTTAAACAAGCTGTGATATACTCATACAATGGAATACTACTCAGCAAAAAAGGAACAGACTATTAATACACACAGCAACCAGGGTGGATTTCCAGGGAATTATGCCAAGTGAAAATGTCAATACCAAAAGATTCCATGCTGTATGATTCAATTTATGTAACATTATTAAAATTAAAAAATTATAGAGTGGTTGCCAGGGTCAAGGATAGGGAGTTATATAGCTATAACAGGGCCACACATTGCCACAGGAGATGAATGTGACTATAAAAGTGCAACAGGAGGGTTCCTTGAGGTGATAGAACGATTCTTTTTCTTGATGGATTCAGTGTCAAATCTTGGTTGTGGGATTTTAATATAATTTCTTAGGATATTGCCACTGGGAGACACACAGTAAAGGACACATGGAATCTCCATGTATTATTTCTTACAAGTGTACCTGAATCTATAACTAACTCAAAACAAAACTGATAAAAATTAATGTTTAAACTGTCATAAAAATAAATATAAAATTTAGTTACAGTTCTCTATAAAAAGGTATTTGTTGAACAAAGTGATGAATAAATGATTTAACTTTATACCCTGTTCCCATAACTACAAACCATATTATTTAATGTGTGACCCTCTGCCTGGACATGTGTCACTCAAGGGGATATTGATGCCATAAAGGCACATGCAAGCTGCCTGGATTGTAAAGGAGAAAAAAGATAAGAAAAGCAGTGAACAGTTATTACAAATGGTTACAGGAAACTACCTTTGGGACTACTGTGAAAGCCTAAGGGCAGGAATAGAACAACTAACTGAGTTGTATGTGCACAGGAATAAGGGCCTACTAGGCAAAGCTCTTGGGGTGGGATTAAGGCACAAAGGCAGCTTTCCTCAGCTGGTGTTTGGGCAGTTCTACAGAGAGGAGGTTCAATCTTGCACAAAGAGGTAGAGCACAATCAGAGCTTGCTTTGTCAGAGTGAATGGCCGCTGAGAGGGAAGCAGCTCTAAGCTTGCATGCGTGCATGCTTAGTTGCTTCAGTCATGTCCGAATCTTTGCGACCCCATGGACTGTAGCCCACCAGGCTCCTCTGTCCATGGGATTCTCCAGGCAAGAATACTGGAATGGGTTGCCATGTCCTCCTCCAGGGGATCTTCCTAACCCAGGGATTGAACCAGAGGCTCTTTTATCTCCTGCATTGACAGGCAGATTGTTTACCACTAGTGCCACCTGAGAAGTCCAGCAATAAGCTAGGCCCAAGATAAAAGTAAGGGAGACAGGGGTCTCCTCTGGTTTCCTGGTGGTAAAGAATTTGCTTGCCAATGCGGGAGATACAGGTTTGATCCCTGGTCTGGGAAGATCCCACATGCTGCATGGCAACTAAGCCTGTGTGCCACAACTATTGAGCCTGTGCTCTAGAGCCTGGGGGACACAATTACTGGGCCCACGTGTTGCAACTACTGAGGCCCCAAGCCCTAGAGTCCATGCTCTGCAACAACAGAAGCCATCACAATGAGCAGCCCACACACTGCAACTAGAGAAAGTGAAGAGTAACCCCCGACTTGCTGCAACTAGAGAAAACCCATGCAGAGCAACAAGGACCTAGCACAGCCAAAAATAAATAAATAATTATTCTTTTAAAAAAGTAAGTGAGACACCAAGAGAGGATTGGGAGAGCTGTGGGAGACTAGTCAGAAAATCTAGTTAGTGAGTCTGTGTTCTATAAACTTGTACATAGAGTGTACTTTGAAACTTCTGTGAGCTGCAGTGAAGAAATATTGTATCTTAACTGAACTACTGACCATGGGCCTTGCTAAGGAGCACTGCTGAAAGAAATGGATTCATGGGAGAAGTAAATGCAGGAGTTCATAATCTAAAGAGAAGTCTCTTTGGAAACTCACTCCCTTCCACAGGTTCTTTCCTTGGTAGAAGCTGTTCACTAGTGCTGTCAATATGCTAAATTTCTCTTGGGGGATCTCTTTTATTTGTTTAGTCATCCTCCTCTCCACATAACAGCTGTCATACAAAATACTTTTTAATATGTCAAATTGCCTTAAACAGTGGATACTGTGCTTCTAGTCAAGGATGGGTTTTAATATAAGATCTATTACTTTTTTTATTAATTGAATAGAGGGAGTGGGACGTCCATGTTTTGATTTTTTAAGTCTTTAGAATGAAAAATTACTTCCTAAAAAGCTGAGTGGGACATTGCTTTGAAAATTGTAACATGGGAAATTTTCTCTAGAAAGTAATGGTCTCAAATCATATATATTTTGACTTAAGTAAATCTCAAGAAATGTACACTTCTCAGTTTCACAGAGGGGCTGTCTTCAAATGGCCAATGCCTACTTACTGAAGAAAACTTGGGTTTGGATTTAAAGCCTTTAATGGCTGCCAATATATATTCTGGTACTGATATGTATATTGAGGATATATAACTGAGGATGCCCACTGCTGAAACTGACCCCTTCTATGAAGGTACTCAATATCCACTTCTGTTCACCTGATTCTGAGCCTTTGAAAGAGATTAGTTCTTCAGCCCACTCACAGAAATGGTTCTGGAATAGTCTCTGGCTTTACACCCCATTTTAGGCTCTTGCTCCTAGCTACATTCCATTGTCAACCAATTTCTAATCCTTTTTTTGGCTTTTTCATTTATGGACCTCCATTTGCTGCCTAGAAAATAGTATTGTGCTTCCCAAGCTTTAAGACATTCATCTCTGGCTATTCCTACTTCTGCCCTCCCTAGGTGTCTTAGTCAGCTTGGGCTACTATGACAAGACACCGTAGAGGGGGTGACTGACAAACAACACGAATTTCTTCCTCACAGTGCTGGAGGTTGCAAGTCTGAGATAAAGATGCCAGAATGGTTGAGTGAGGGCCCTCTTTTGGGTCACAGACTTCTCATTGTATCCTCACATGGCACAAGGAATGAACCGGCTCTCTTGGGTCTCTTTTATAAGGGCACTAATCCCATTTGTGAGGGCTTTGCTCTCAGGACCTAATCACCTTCTAAAGACCCCACCTCCAAATATTGTCACATAGGATACTAAAATTTCAACATATGAATTTGGGGGGGGGGTGTGGATACAAACATTCAGACCATAGCACTAGGTAAACCCCACGTGAAAGTGTTAGTTGCCGGGTTGTGTCCGACTCTTTGTGACCCCATGGACTGTAGCCTGCCAGGCTTCTCTATCCATAGAATTCTCCAGACAAGAATACCAGAGCGAGTAGCCATTCCCTTCTCCAGGGCATCTTCCCAACCTAGGGACTGAACCATGGTCTCCTGCATTGCAAGCCTGAGCCACCAGGGAAGCCCAGGTAACCATCAACCCTCCACATTAAGTCCAATTCCAGACTCAGAAACCCCATTAAGCCCATGTTTACTTGACCATAACTTCAGCCAAGCCCACACAGATGCTCCCTGCTAGGGAGGAATGAGACAAATTCCATTCCAACCTCAGCCACTTGGTTAAGATTTTGGGACTGGGGAAAAATGGATGACCTCACACTTGTAATCTCTGAGTCAAGAACAAAGGCAGAATCAATATGAAGTTAGAATAGAGACCATATTACCAAATGGAGTGGTGACATTAGTAGCAATAATTATTGAGAAGTTACTATGTACCAGGTACTCTTCTAAGATATTCATATATTTAACCCATTTAATGACCACAACAATCTATGAGATAAGTACTATTATTGTACCCATTTTACACTTGAAGAAACTGAGGCACAAAAATATTGAGTAATTTGTCCAAAGAGTCGCAGCTAGGGAGAGCTAGCTGGGAGACAAACCAAGGCAGTTTGGCTCCACAGACTGTATTCTTAACAACTCTACCACATAAAGAAACAGTTACAATGAGGCCATCTGCAAGCCAGGAAGAGCACTCTCACCAGAACCTGACCATATTGGCAACCTAACCTTGGACTTTCAGCCTCTAGAACTATGAAAAATAAATATCCACTGTTTAAGACACCCAGTCTATGGTGTTTTTATGGCAACCCAAGCCAAGACAGGACTATACGAACATGCCTCGTATTTCTGCCTTCTTAAAACACTGGCTCGAGATAAAATGCTCATAAGGAAAATAGAAAGAATATTTCCATGTACTAACCTAGATCCTCGTTGGCGAGAGAGGTTATTTAGAAATTAGTTTTAATAGGACATTAAAGATTCACAACACAGCAACATAATTTCACTACTGTGTCAAATTTCAGGGCTGTTTCAAAAGGTAACCAGATGCCAAGTTGGCTAAAACCCAGAGTAATACAGTAATCTGAAAAGGGAAAAAAAAAGAAAGACACAAAAAGGGAAAACCAGGCTAGATCCCTAAGGAGAAGGAAAAAATATTATGAGACATAAAAGATAACAAGAAAACTTTACGAGATCACACAAGGTAAGAAAGACAAACCAAAGAACACAATGGCCCTCAGATAAATCAGGAGAAAAAGCTGAGAGTTGGTGACTGAGGAAAGATGTTTTCCTGGTCTTTCTGAAAACACACAAGTGTGATAAGTTACTCAGAATAAAAGCCACTAGTGAAGGCAGGAGGGTATGTCAGGCCACAGGAAAGAAGAGCCCAGCTGAAAAGAGCATGAAAATCCTGAATGGACCACTTTTAAAAAACTGGTAGATGTGAAGCCTTTGAGAGATCTCTTTTAAAAATGTTCAAGCCTAGAATACATGGCAGAGACCAGGAAATTTACAAAAGGTTCATTTACTTTACCTATGGCTCATTTACTCCCTGCAAACTGAAAAATGAACTCCTTTTTATGTTCTCCCATGTCCCTCCTTTACTCCTTTAGCACCTGGAACAAAGTGGGAAATGCAGTAGATTCTTCAGATTTTAGATAGCAACGATGCTTCTCTACAGAGCACGGAACAAGTTATAACAATGCCCGTATGAATACGGGGAAATAGTAGCTGAACTGTAATTAAGGAGTTTTTTACTGTAATTTTTGGTGCTCTCCCTAAAGAGACAGGGAGAGTGGGCTTATATCAAGGATAATAACTTAAGCAAGAGTAAGAATTAGAATTCACCAGTATCACTGATGAAGTGTCATGACATATCTTACAAACAAAAGACAATTTAAATATTTAACTATTGTCATGAAAATACTGTTCTAACTGGTTGTTTAAAGGATTGTCACGTCTCTGTTTTGTATATAATTTTATGTATTGAGAAGTACAGTTACAACTCTGATCACAAAATCATTCAATACCAGGTTTTTTGTTTTGTTTTTTGTTTTTTGCTTTACATTTGCTTTTTGATCATATCCAAAGCTTTCAAGAGCTATACAAAGCCAGGGAAAGTGGTATGAGAACCCCATCCCACTTGGTCAATATAATTAAAAGCAGCTAACCACTAATCAAATATCAATTAACAATTATCAATTATAATTGTGGATCAAGCACTGTTCTAGGCAGTGGAGATGTAGTGGTGAATGAGATAGACAAGCCCCTGCCTTCAATAAGCTTATGTTCTATTAAAGAAAGACAAGTAATAAACAAGAAAACATATAAACAGAAAGATGGTTTCTAATATGATGAGTATAGTGAAAAACATGATAAAGTGATAGAAAGACATGGCCATGGTGGTCAAGAAAAGCGGTGATATTGTAGGTGGGTTCTGAATGGTGAAAAGGAAGCAGCCACATTCTGATAAAACATTCCAAAGACAGATGCAGAATGAGTTGGAAAGATATTTGTTATTCTCCAGGAACATATTAGTAGACCTGTCTACTCTTCTTCTTGCTCCATTCTAGCCATATTGCATTTTTCACTTCTATTGTGTACCTTTGAACATGCCATTTCCCCTCCCCACAACACTCTCCTCCCATTCCCTTTGTTCATCCTCTCCTAGCCTTCAGGATTTGGGGTAAAGATGCCTTCCTGGAGTAGGCCTTCCCCAATATTCATTGAATGATATTAGGATCCATGCTAGACTTCCCATAGCACCCTGTACTTTCCTTTTATAACTCTCACCCTACATATGATTCACTTAATGTTTGCATTCCTTGCTTTGCTGTAAGTCCCATTGATGGTAGAGGCCATATATTAACGATTATCATCATTATTGTTATCATCATAATATCATCTGCCTTTTGATAATTTAAACACTCACCTGCTAAAATCAGGAATCTGAGCTTAATAAGATTCTCATGGTCCTATGATTAACTTAAAATGTACATAAAATGTTATTCACAGATGCTTTAAAGTTTAAATATAAATCTTTTCCATTTAGTACACTGCATTCATTCTCATCTGTTTACTATTAATATATTCATCATTCCACAAATTAAATTCACTGGAGTTACTTTTCCAAGATTTTGAAAGTGTCTGACATAACCCAGACTTCTCAAATTTAGAGGGCATCAGAATTACCTGGGTTATTGGTTAAAAATACATCACACTCATCATAGTTTTTGAACATCTTGTACTGCCTATTGTTTTCCAATTTCAGGGTGCCAAATGAGTAAAATGTAAACAGAGATTCCTCAATTAAGGAGAGATAGTTTTGAACTTTGATCACTTTTTAGCCATTGAAAGGTTGTTGCTGAACCAAGAAAGACACTGGGATTCTTGGCCTCCAGGGGAGAAGAATTCAATCCAGGGCCAGAGACGAGGCTTGATCACTCAGAGCTTTTGTGTAATAAAGTTTTATTAAAGTATAAAAGAGAGAAAGTTTCTGACATAGATATCAGAAAGGGGCAGAAAGAGTGCCCCCTCACCAGTGTTAGCAAGGGAGTTATATACTCTCCAATTAGTTATTACAATGAATCAAAAGAATGTCTGGAAGTTGTGAAGATCTTACTAGACCCACTCCCACAATACACATTTCAAGATAACAGGATTAGCCAGAAGGCCCTCAGGAAGGAGAAACTGTCCTCAAGCAGGATACATTACTGTTATATAATCCTTAGTACAGAGTTTAAAATCAAGGGACTTCCCTGGTGGTCCAATGGCTAAAACACTGACCTCCTAATACAGAGGGCCCAAGTTCAATTCCTGATCAGGGAGCTAGATTTTCTAGCTCCCTGGAGCGGCGGCAGCGCGGGCGCAGGAAGGCTGAGAGGAGCTACTCCAAGTTCAAGGTCAGGAGGGGCGGCCATGAGGAGCTATCCCTCGTCCAAGGTAAGGAGCAGAAGCTGCACTTTGCTGGAGCAGCTGTGAAGAGAAACCCCACGTCCAGAGGCAGTCCTAAGATGGCAGAGGAATAGGACGGGGAGGCCAATTTCTCCCCTACAAATTCATAGAAAGAACATTTCAGCGTGGAGCAAATTCCACAGAACAACTTCTGAATGCTGGCAGAGGACATCAGGCACCCAGAAAGGCAGCCCATTGTCTTCGAAAGGAGGTAGGACAAAAGATAAAAGATAAAAAGAGAGACAAAAGAGGTAGGGACAGAGATCTGTCCTGGGAAGGGAGTCTTAAAAAGAGAGAAGTTTCCAAACACTGGGAAACACTCTCTCCAGTGGGTCTGTGGAGAGCCTTGGAATCTCAGAGGGCAAAATAACTGGGAGGAAAAATAAATAAATAATTAAAACCCACAGCTTACGTGCCTAACAACAATTCCCAGTGGAGCAGCAGCTCAGACGCTCACATCCCCCACTAGCAAGCAGTGGAGGGGCAGGGAGGGGCAGGCTGCATTGCTTATGGTAAGGACCAGGCCTGAATGCCCTGAGAGCAATCTGAGGGAACTAACTTGAGATAGCAACCCAGACAGGAAATGGCAACCCACTCCAGTATTCTTGCCTGGAGAATCCCAGGGATGGCGGAACCTGGTGAGCTGCCCTCTATGGGGTCACACAGAGTCGGACACAACTGAAGTGACTTAGCAGCAGCAGCAGCAACCCAGACTGTGGGATAGCTATCCCGCGATCCTATGAAAAGCCCTAACCTAAGACACCGCCAGGCACACTTACAGAACAAAGGGCTGAGCAGAGTTAGCTGGCTGTGGACCAGCCCATCCCCCATGGGAGACAGGCAGGTGAGGGCAGCCAGAGCCAGAAGGGGGCAATTGCAGCCCCAGAGAGGCATACTATACCAAACTGCAAGCAGACTTCTTTGCTAACCAAGACTTCTTGGGATTCTGGACTATCGACATCCACTGGGAAGGTCACAGCCAGAGACCAGCTCCCCAGAATAGACACACGACACACCTGGAAGGCTTGCCCGTTGTACACCCAGAAAACTGAGCGGCTGAGACGGGGGAGAGGATAAGTCGCAACCTTCAACTGGTGGCGACTACGAGCACCAAGCAACTGGTCACCTGAGCTGCTCGGACCTGGGACGGGCGCAAAACGCAGGCCCAACCAAGTCTGCGCCTTTGTACCCGAGAACCTGAACCTGAGCAGCTTAGGCCTGGGAAGTGCATGTAAACCAGGGCCAGCATCAGACAGTTCCTGGCAGAGCAACCTAGAGTCTGAGCAGTGTAGACTGGGAAAGCACACACGCCGTGAGAAGGGGCAAACCCAATGTGGCTGAATCACTGTGAGCACACGCCAGTGATATTTGTTTACAGTGTTCCTCCCTCCCCAAAGCATGACTGAACAAGAGAGCCTAAAAAAAAAAAAAAAAAAGTGACCACCACTGCACCCTTGTGTAAGGGCAGAAATTAGACACTGAAGAGACCAACAAACAGAAACTAAAATAAACAGAGGGAACCGCTTTGGAAGTGAAAGGTGCAATAAGATTAAAACCATGTAGTTAGCACTGACTACATAGGAAGGGGCCTACAGACCTTGAGAAGTACAAACGGGACCAAGGAAATATCTGAAAATGAACTGAGCCCACACTGTCTGCAACAGCTCCAGAGAAAGTCTTAGATATATTTTCACTATCATCACTTTTTAAATTTAAAAAAAATTTTTTTTAATTTATTTTATTTTATTTTTAAGTCCCCATTACTTCTTTAATTTTCATTTTTATAACCTACTATTACCTTGCAAAAAAAGAAAGACCCTATTTTTAAAGCAAACTTTATATATATATATAAAATAATTTAGGTGATTTTGGGTTTTTTTGTTTGTTTGTTTGTTTGTTTTAATACTGTATTTTTGAGACTCTAACCTCTACTCAAGATTTTTAATCTTTGCTTTTTGATATTTGTTATCAACTTTGTTCCCTTAAGAACCTCATCTTCAGTACCCATTTTTACTTGGGAGCGAGATCACTGGCCTGATTGCTCTCTCCACCTTTTGACTCTTCTTTTTCTCCACCAGGTCGCCTCTATCTCCCCCCCTCCCATTTTCTTCTCTACCCAACTCGGTGAATCTCTTTGTGTGTTCCGGGCTGTGGAGAACACTTAGGGAACTGATTACTGGCTGGATCTGTCTCTCTCCTTTTGATTCCCCCTTTTATACTCCTGGCCATCTCTGTCTCCTTCCTCCCTCTTCTCTTCTCTGTGTAACTCCATGAACATCTCTGAGGGGTCCAGACTGTGGAGAGCACATAGGGAAGTGATTACCGGCTAGCTTGCTCTCTCCCCTTTTGATTCCCCCTCTTCTCCTCCTGGTCAGCTCTAACTCCCCCCTCCCTCTTCTCCTCTCCATGTAACTCTGTGTACCTCTCCAGGTGTCCCTCACTGTGGAGAAACTTTTCATCATTAACCTAGATGTTTTATCATCAGTGCTATATAGATGGAGAAGTCTTGAGGCTACTGTAAGAATAAGACTGAAAACCAGAGGCAGGAGGCTTAAGTCCAAATCCTAAGAACACCAGAGAACTCCTGATTCCAGGAAACATTAATCGATAGGAGCTCATCAAATGCCTCCATACCTACACTGAAACCAAGCACCACCCAAGGGCCAACAAGCTCCAGAGCAAGACATATCACGCAAATTCTCCATCAACACAAGAACATAACCTTGAGCCTCAATATACAGGCTGACCAAAGTCACACCAAACCCACTGACATCTCAAAACTTATTACTGGACACTTCATTGCACTCCAGAGAGAAGAAATCCAGCTCCACCCACCAGAAAACCGACACAAGCTTCCCTAACCAGAAAACCGTGACAAGCCACCCATCCAACCCCACTCACAGCAAGAAACCTCCACAATAAAGAGGAACCACCAACTACCAGAATACAGAAAGGCAACCCAAAACACAGCAATAAAAACGAGATGAAAAGGCAGAGAAATACCCAACAGGTACGGGAACAGGATAAATGCCCACCATACCAAAAAAAAAGAGGAAGAGATAGGGAATCTGCCTGATAAAGAATTCAGAATAATGATAGTGAAAATGATCCAAAATCTTGAAAGCAAATTGGAGTTAAAGATAAATAGCCTGGAGACAAGTACAGAGAAGATGCAAGAAAGGTTTAACAAGGACCTAGAAGAAATAAAAGAGTCAATATATGATGAAAAATGCAATAAATGAGATCAAAAACACTCTGGAGGGAACCAACAGTAGAATAACATAAGCAGAAGATAGGATAAATGAGGTAGAAGATAGAATGATAGAAATAAATGAAACAGAGAGGAAAAAAGCAAAAAGAACTAAAAGAAATGGGGGGGGGGGAGGAAAATAAACACATAAATAAAAGAAATGAGGACAACCTCAGAGACCTCTGGGACAATGTTAAACGCCCAAACATTCAAATCACAGGAGTCCCAGAAGAAGAAGACAAAAAGAAAGACCGTGAGAAAATACCTGAGGAGATAATAGTTGAAAATTTCCCTAAAATGGGGAGGGAAATAATCACCCAAGTCCAAGAAATCCAGAGAGTCCCAAACAGGATAAACCCAAGGTGAAGACACATATTAATCAAATTAATAAGATACATATGAATCAAATTAACAAAGATCAAATACAAAGAACAAATATTAAAAGGAGCAAGGGAGAAACAACAAATAACACACAAGGGGATTCCCATAAAGATAACAGCTGATCTTTCAATAGAAACTCTTCAGACCAGAAGGGAATGGCAGGACATACTTAAAGGAATGAAAGAAAATAACCTACAACCCAGATTACTGTACCCAGCAAGGATCTCATTCAAATATGAAGAAGTCAAAAGCTTTACAGACAAGCAAAAGCTGAGAGAATTCAGCACCACCAAACCAGTTCTCCAACAAATGCTAAAGGATCTTCTCTAGACAGGAAAAACAGAAAGGGTGTATAAACAGGAACCCAAAAGAATAAAGTAAACAGCAACAGGATCATACCTATCAATAATTACATTAAATGTAAATAGGTTGAATGCCCCAACCAAAAGACAAAGACTGGCTGAATGGATACAAAAACAAAACCCCTATATATGCTGTCTACAAGAGACCCACCTCGAAACAAGGGACACATACAGACTGAAAGAGAAGGGCTGGAAAAAATATTCCATGCAAATAGAGATGAAAAGAAAGCAGGAGTCGCAATACTCATATCAGATAAAATAGACTTTAAAACAAAGGCTGTGAAAAGAGACAAAGATGGACACTACATACTGATCAAAGGATCAATCCAAGAAGAAGATATAACAATCATAAATATATATGTACCCAACATAGGAACACCAAAATATGTAAGACAAATGCTAACAGGTAATAAAGAGGAAATTAACAACAACACAATAATAGTGGGAGACTTTAATACCCCATTAACACCTATGGATAGATCAACTAAACAGAAAATTAACAAAGAAACACAAATTTTAAATGATACAGTAGACAGTTGATATCTATAGGACATTTCAACCCAAAACAATGAATTTCACGTTTTTCTCAAGCGCACACAGAACCTTCTCCAGGATAGACCACATCCTGGGCCATAAATCTAGCCTTGGTAAATTCAAAAAAATTAAAATCATTCCAAGCATCTTTTCTAGAAGCGCGCCGGCTGCAACGGACCTCACAGAAGCATGGCTGTGAGGAGCTACCCCTCGGCCAAGGTCAGGGGTAGCGACCGAGAGAGCCAGACTGTGACAGCATAGGAGCAGCGGCCAAGAGCAGCTTCCCCACATCTGTGGTCAGGGGCGGTGGCCGAGAGGAGCTACCCCAGCTCCGAGGTCAGGGGCAGTGGCCGAGAGGATATACCACACGCCCAAGGGCAGGGTCGACAGACGAGACGAGCAGCCCCACCTCCAAGGAGCGGCTGCTGCGGGGTGCAGGAGGGCTGAGAGGAGCTACTCCACATTCAAGGTCAGCAGAGGCAGCCGAGAGAAGATACCCTCGTCCAAGGTAAGGAGCAGCAGCTGTGCTTTGCTGGAGCAGACATGAAGAGATACCCCACGTCCGAGGTAAGAGAAATCCAAGTAAGACAGTAGGAGTTGCGAGAGGGCATCAGAGGGCAGACACATTGAAACCATAATCACAGAAAACTAGCCAATCTGATCACAGGACCACAGTTGTGTCTAACTCAATGATACTAAGCCATGCTGTGTGGGACCACCCAAGACGGTTGGGTCATGGTGGAAAGGTCTGACAGAATGTGGTTCACTGGAGAAGGGAATGGCAAACCACTTCAGTATTCTTGCCTTGAAATACCCATGAACAGTATGAGAAGGCAAAATGATAGGATACTGAAAGGGGAACTCCCCAGGTCGGTAGGTGCCCAATATGCTACTGGAGATCAGTGGAGAAATAACTCCAGAAAAAAAGAAGGGATGGAGCCAAAGCAAAAACAAAACCCAGATCTGGATATCACTGGTGATAGAAGCAAGGTCCAATGCTATAAAGAACAATATTGCATAGGAAGCTGGAATGTTAGGCCCATAAATCAAGGCAAACTTGAAGTGGTCAAACAGGAGATGGCAAGAGTGAATGTCGACATTCTAAGAATTAGCAAACTAAAATGGACTGGAATGGGTGGATTTAACTCAGAAGACCGTTATATCTACTATTGTTGGCAGGGATCCCTTAGAAGAAATGGAGTAGCCATCATGGTCAACAAAAGAGTCCGAAATGCGGTACTTGGAACAAACCTCAAAAACGACAGAATGATCTCTGTTCCCAAGGCAAACCATTCAATATCACAGTAATCCAAGTCTGCGCTCCTACCAGTAATAATGAAGAAGCTGAAGTTGAATGGTTCTATGAAGACCTACAAGACCTTTTAGAGCTAACACCCAAAAAAGATGTCCTTTTCATTACAGGGGACTGGAATGCAAAAGTAGGAAGTCAAGAAACACCTGGAGTAACAGGCAAATTTGGCTTTGGAGTACGGAATGAAGCAGGGCAAAGGCTAGTAAGGTTTTGCCAAGAGAACGCACTGATCATAGCAAACACCCCCTTCCAACAACACAAGAGAAGACTCTACACATGGACATCATCAGATGGTCAACACAGTTATCAGATTGATTATATTCCTTGCAGCCAAAGATGGACAAGCACTTTACAGTCAGCAAAAACAAGACCAGGAGCTGACTGTGTCTCAGATCAGTAATTCCTATTGCCAAATTGAGACATAAATTGAAGAAAGTAGGGAAAACCACTAGACCATTCAGGTATGACCTAAATCAAATGCTTTATGACTATACAGTGGAAGTGAGAAATAGATTTAAGGGACTAGATTTGATAGACAGACAGCCTTATGAACTATGGATGGAGGTTTGTGACATTGGAGACAGGGATCAAGACCATACCTATGGAAAAGAAATGCAAAAAGGTAAATGGTTGTCTGAGGAGGCCTTACAAATAGCTGTGAAAAGAAGAGAAGCAAAAAGAAAAGGAGAAAAGGAAAGACATTCCCATTTGAATGCAGAGTTCCAAAGAATAGCCAGGAGAGATAAGAAAGCCTTCCTCAGTGATCAATGCAAAGAAATAGAGGAAAACAACAGAATGGGAAAGAATAGAGATCTCTTCAAGAAAATTAGAGATACCAAGGGAACATTTCAGGCAAAGATGGGTTCAATAAAGGGCAGAAATGGTATGGACCTAACAGAAGCAGAAGATATTAAGAAGAGATGGCAAGAATACACAGAAGAACTGTACAAAAAAAGATCTTCATGACCCAGATAATCACAATGGTGTGATCACTCACCTAGAGCCATACATCCTGGAATGTGAAGTCAAGTGGGTCTTAGAAAACATCACTATAAACAAAACTAGGGGAGATGATGAAATTCCAGTTGAGCTATTTCAAATCCTAAAAGATGATGCTATGAAACTGCTACACTCAATATGCCAGCATATTTGGAAAACTCAGCAGTGGCTATAGGACTGGAAAAGGTCAGTTTTCATTCCAATCCCAAAGAAAGGCAATGCCAACGAATGCTCGGACTACCTGACATTTGCACTCATCTCACACGCTAGTAAAGTAATGCTCAAAATTCTCCAAGCCAGGCTTCAGCAATACGTGAACCGAGAACTTCCAGATCTTCATGCTGGTTTTAGAAAAGGCAGAGGAACCAGAGATCAAATTTGATCGAAAAAGCAAGCGAGTTCCAGAAAAAACATCTATTTCTGCTTTATTGACTATGCCAAAGCCTTTGACTGTGTGGATCACGATAAACTGTGGAAAATTCTTAAAGTGATGGGAATACCAGACTATCTGACCTTTCTCTTGAGAAACCTGTATACAGGTCAGGAAGCAACAGTTAAAACTGGACATGGAACAACAGACTGATTCCAAATAGGAAAAGGAGTATATCAAGGCTGTATATTCTCAACCTGCCTATTTAACTTATATGCAGGGTACATCATGAGAAACGCTGACCTGGAAGAAGCACAAGCTGGAATCAAGATTGCTGGGAGAAATATCAATAACCTCAATTATTCAGATGACACCATTCTTATGGCAGAAAGTGAAGAGGAACTAAAAAGCCTCTTGAAAGTGAAAGAAGAGTGTGAAAAAGTTGGCTTAAAGCTTTCAGAAAACTAAGATCATGGCATCTGGTCCCATCACTTCATGGCAAATACATGGAGAAACAGTGGTGACTTTATTTTTGGGGGGCTCAAAAATCACTGCAGATGGTGATTGCAGCCATGAAATTAAAAGATGCTTGCCCCTTGGAAGGAAAGTTATGACCAACCTAGATAGCATATTTAAAAGCAGAGATATTACTTTGCCAACAACGATCCGTCTAATCAAGGCTATGGTTTTTGCAGTGGTCATGTATGGATGTGAGAGTTGGACGGTGAAGAAACCTGAGTGCTGAAGAATCGATGCTTTTGAACTGTGGTGTTGGAGAAGACTCTTGAGAGTCCCTTGGACTGAAAGAAGATCCAGCCAGTCCATCCTAAGGGAGATGAGTCCTGGGTGTTCATTGGAAAGACTGATGTTGAAGCTGAAACTCCAATACTTTGGCCACCTCATGGAAAGAGTTGACTCATTGGAAAAGACCCTAATGCTGGGGAGGATTGGGGGCAGGAGGAGAAGGGCATGACGGAGGATGAGATGGCTGGATGCCATCACCAACTCGATGGACATGGGTTTGGGTAGACTCCGGGAGTTGGTGTTGGATAGGGAGGTCTGGCATGCTGAGATCCATGGGGTCGCAAAGAGTCAGACACGACTGAGCAACTCAACTGAAAATGAACAGAGTTTAAACTGAGTTGTTTGTTGTGTAATTATCAGTTCCAGGCTTAAAGATAAAAAAGTTTTATATAACTAAGACTAAGGAATGTAAAGGAAAAAACAAAAATGTTTGTCCTTTCCTCCTCCTTGAGAATTCCAGACCCCTCTCTCCTTGGGTACCCCTGGACTTCTTATCTACCTGCTTAGGGATTGACTCTCTCACCATCAATACTGTAAGTATATCTTGTCACATAAGATGTGAATGTTTCTTACCGTGAACCTAGCAAAGAACACAGAATAGAGGAGTTGAAAATTCTTTCAAAGTCACTTTGGATTTTCCAAACTTCATGGCACAAGGTAAAATTTTAATATAGCAAAATTGGCTTGGAGTTCTCAGAAAGTACTGGGTGCAGTTCAACTTGCAGTATGTTCTCTAATTTAAAAAGTCAATAATTGGAAGATGAAAAATAATGAGTTTTATTACAGTGCTAATAACTTGATGAGGGATTTGAGGTTTGTTTATGCACTTGGTATTGTTTTTCTAGACTTGCCTTCTGTCAGATATCACTTTAAAGCAATAATACAGAGTGGATTGGACTGTAAGGAGCAAATTCAGATCTACATAAATATCCTACATTTAGCATGGATTTTTTTTCATTACATTTGATGTCTGATCCTAGAGCCTGAGTGTCTGTGGAATTTGTGCTCATAGCTCATAGGGGCTGTTTTACTCTGTTGGAACAGAGATGGGGATTTCTTCAGTACCTGATGATTCCAATCCTGAACCCCAAGGTTACACTAAACAGAGTGTAAAGGAAGTCACTCAGATTGAGAGAGCCAATTCCTATGCAGGTTGATAAGAAATCCAGGGTCCCCAAGGAGGAGAAAGGGGCCTGGGGCTCTCGAAGCAGGGATAGGGCTCTGGAATTCTCAAGGAGGAGGAAAGGACAAACATCTTTTTTTTTTTCTCTACATTCCTTAGTCTTAGTCACAGAAAACATTTTTTTACTTAAGCTTGGAACTGACAATTACACAACAAACAACTCAGTTTAAACTCTGTACTAAGGATTATGTAACAACAATGTATCCTGCTTGATGACAGTTTCTCCTTCCTGAAAACCTTCTGATTAATCCTGTCATCATAAAATGTAAATTATGCGAGTGGGTCTAGTAAGATCTTTTACAACCTTGAGATTTCTTTTGATTTATTGTAATAACCAATTTAAAAAGTATATAACTCCCTTGCTAACACTAGCAAGGGGGACACTCTCCACCCCACTTCTGATGTCTCTGTCACAAGCTTTCTCTGTCCCTTTTTCACTTTAATAAAACTGCTACACAAAAGCTCTTGAGTGATCAAACCCGGTCCCTGGTCCCAAAGCTAAATCTTCAGAGATTATGAATCCGACATTGTTCACTGTGAGCTATCAAGATGTGCAAGAATAATATGAAAACCCCTCCTTCTTATAAAGAAAAGGAATAATTTCCATCTCACCATACTCTTTGCACCCAATGATGTTATTAGGGGGTATATACAACAGCTCTTATCAAAGATGAGATGGCTGTGTATTTTGAGAAATGTCCACAGTCACTTGCCACCAACTAAAAGGAGAAATAGCTTTGAAGAACACAAGGAGGAAGTGCCCAGCATTTAGCTGCAAGAAATGTCCATGCTTTGAAGTTGAACAGGAAATTGCAATATTATTATCATTCCAATATTATTGTTCAAATGAGGCATTTTGCAATGCATTCTGAAGGAAGGAAGACTAAAGGGCTCTCTTTTTCAATAAATGTGTGCGAGTGCATGTGCACTTCAGCAAAAAATGTTAAATGGATCAGGTTGTCTTTGGCTCTGAACTAACATTTCTGTACTCACAACTCTCTTCCCATTTGGTGTCTTCCAGCATACACTGCTTGCCTCTGCATTTTCTCTCACGCTGCCTCCTAAAGTGAGTCCCCTCCAGGAAGCACCCTAGGTGCTGAACTGTTCCCTCCCCAACTCCCAAATCACATCCCCAAATCACATCGTGTGCTCTCCATCCTCTATTGCACATTATCAGAACCCTACTCCCTATTTGAGCTAAGCTGACTCCCTCTCCCTCTCTCTCTCAGACCAGCTGCTTGTTGTAAGCAGCACTATAGAAAGAACCACATATGAGGAACTGAACGCTTCTGCTAACAGCCACGTGAATGAGCTTGGAAGTATATCCTTCAGTTCAGTTCAGCTCAGTTCAGTCACTCAGTCGTGTCCGACTCGTTCTGACCCCATGAATCGCAGTATGCCAGGCCTCCCTGTCCATCACCAACTCTCGGAGTTTACTCAAACTCATGCCCATCCAGTCGGTGATGCCATCCAGCCATCTCATCCTCTGTCGTCCCCTTCTCCTCCTGCCCCCAATCCCTCCCAGCATCAGGGTCTTTTCCAACGAGTCAACCCTTCGCTTCAGGTGGCCAAAGTACTGGAGTTTCAGCTTCTGCATTGGTCCTTGCAATGAACACCCAGAATTGATCTCCTTTAGGATGGACTGGTTAGATCTCCTTGCAGTCCAAGGGACTCTCAAGAGTCTTCTCCAACACCACAGTTCAAAAGCATCAACTTTTCAGTGCTCAGCTGTCTCCACAGTCCAACTCTCACATCCATGCATGACCACTGTAAAAACCATAGCCTTTACCAGACGGACCTTGGTTGGCAAAGTAATGTCTCTGTTTTTTAATATGCTGTCTAGGTTGGTCATAACTTTCCTTCCAAGGAGTAAGCGTCTTTTAATTTCATGGCTGCAGTCACCATCCACAGTGATTTTGGAGCCCCCAAAACTAAAGTCTGACACTGTTTCCACTGTCTCCCCATCTATTTCGCATGAGGTGATGGGACCAGATGCCGTGATGTTAGTTTTCTGAAAGTTAAGCTTTAAGCTAACTTTTTCACTCTCCTCTTTCACTTTCATCAAGAGGCTTTTTAGTTCCTCTTCACTTTCTGCCATAAGGGTGGTGTCATCTGCATTACTGAAGTTATTGATATTTCTCCCAGCAATCTTGATTCCAGCTGGTGCTACTTCCAACCAAGCGTTTCTCATGATGTATTCTGCATAAAGTTAAATAAGCAGGTGACAATATACAGACTCGACGTACTCCTTTTCCTATTTAGAACCAGTCTGTTGTTCCATGTCCAGTTCTAACTGTTGCTTCCTGACCTGCATACAGGTTTCTCAAGAGAAAGGTCAGGTGGTCTGGTATTCCCATCTCTTTCAGAATTTTCCACAGTTTATTGTGATCCACATGGTCGAAGGCTTTGGCATATTCAATAAAGAAGAAATAGATGCTTTTCTGGAACTCTCTTGCTTTTTCGATGATCCAGCGGATATTGGCAATTTGATCTCTGGTTCCTCTGCCTTTTCTAAAACCAGCTTAAACATCTAGAAGTTCTCAGTTCACGTATTGCTGAAGCCTGGCTTGGAGAACTTTGAGCATTACTTTACTGGTGTGTGAGATGAGTGCAACTGTGCGGTAGTTCGAGCATTCTTTGGGATTGCCTTTCTTAGAGATTGGAATGAAAACTTGACCTTTTCCAGTCCTGTGGCCACTGCTGAGTTTTCCAAATTTGCTGGCATATTGAGTGCAGCATTTTCACAGCATCATGTTTTAGGATTTGAAATAGCTCAACTGGAATTCCATCACATCCACTAGCTTTGTTCATAGTGATACTTTCTAAGGCTCAATTGACTTCACATTCCAGGATGTATGGCTCTAGGTGAGTGATCACACCATTGTGATTATCTGGGTCGTGAAGATCTTTTTTGTACAGTTCTTATGGGTATTCTTGCCACCTCTTCTTAATATCTTCTGCTTCTGTTAGGTTCATACAATTTCTGTCCTTTATCGAACCCATCTTTGACTGAAACGTTCCCTTGATATCTCTAATTTTCTTGAAGAGATTTCTAGTGTTTCCCATTCTGTTGTTTTCCTCTATTTCTTTGCATTGATCACTGAGGAAGGCTTTCTTATCTCTCCTGGCTATTCTTTGGAACTCTTCATTCAAATGGGAATATCTTTCCTTTTCTCCTTTGCTTTTCACTTCTCTTCTTTTCACAACTATTTGTAAGGCCTCCTCAAACAACCATTTTGCCTTTTTGCATTTCTTTTCCATGGGGATGGTCTTGATCCCTGTCTCCTATACAATGTCACAAACCTCTGTCCATAGTTCATCACGCTCTCTGTCTATCAAATCTAGTCCCTTAAATCTATTTCTCACTTCCACTGTATAGTCATAAGGGATTTGATTTAGGTCTTACCTGAATGGTCTAGTGCTTTTCCCTACTTTCTTCAGTTCAAGTCTGAATTTGGCAATAAGGAGTTCATGATCTGAGCCACAATTAGCTCCCAGTCTTGTTTTTGCTGACTGTATAGAGCTTTTCCATCTTTGGCTGCAAAGAATATAATAAATCTGATTTCAGCGTTGACCATCTGGTGATGTCCATGTGTAGAGTCTTCTCTTGTGTTGTTGGAAGAGGGTGTTTGCTATGACCAGTGTGTTCTCTTGGCAAAACTCTTTTAGCCTTTGCCCTGCTTCATTCCGTATTCCAAGGCCAAATTTCTCTGTTACTCTGGGTGTTTCTTGACTTCCTACTTTTGCATTCCAATCCCCTATAATGAAAAGGACATCTTTTTTGGGTGTTAGTTCTAAAATATCTTGTAGGTCTTCATAAAACCATTCAACTTCAGCTTCTTCAGCATAACTGGTTTGGGCACAGTCTTGGATTACCGTGATATTGAATGGTTTGCCTTGGGAATGAACAGAGATCATTCTGTCGTTTTTGAGATTGCATCCAAGTACTGTATTTCAGACTCTTTTGTTGACCATGATGGCTACTCCATTTCTTCTAAGGGATTCCTGCCCACAGTAGTAGATACAATGGTCATCTGAGTTAAATCACCCATTCCAGTCCATCTTAGTTCGCGGATTCCTAGAATGTCAACATTCACTCTTGCCATCTCCTGTTTGACCACTTCCAATTTGCCTTGATTCATGGACCTAACATTCCAGGTTCCTATGCAATATTACTCTTTACAGCATCGGACCTTGCTTCTATCACCAATCGCATCCAGAACTGGGTATTGTTTTTGCTTTGGCTCCATCCCTTCATTCTTTCTGCAGTTATTTCTCCACTGATCTCCAGTAGCATACTGTGCACCTACCGACCTGGGGAGTTCCTCTTTCTGTATCGTATCATTTTGCCTTCTCATACTGTTCATTGGGTTCTCAAGGCAAGAATACTGAAGTGGTTTGCCATTCCCTTCTCCAGTGGACCACATTCTGTCAGACCTCTCCACCATGACCTGACTGTCTTAGGTGGCCCCACACGGCATGGCTTAATTTCATTGAGTTAGACACGACTGTGGTCCTGTGATCAGATTGGCTAGTTTTCTGTGATTATGTTTTAGTGTGTCTGCCCTCTGATGCTCTCTCACAACACCTACATCTTACTTGGGTTTCTCTTACCTCAAACGTGGGGTATGTCTTCACGGCTGCTTTAGCAAAGTGCAGCTGCTGCTCCTTACCGTGGAAGAGGGGTATCTTCTCTCGGCCGCCCCTCCTGACCCTGAATGTGGAGTAGCTCCTCTCAGCCCTCCTTGCCCCACAGCAGCCGCTCCTTGGAAGTGGGCTTGCTCCTCTCGGCCGCCGTCCCTGACCTTGGAGGTGGGGTAGCCCCTCTTGGCCGCCACCCTAGCTGCAGCTAATCTTTCAGATAACTGCAGCCCTAGATGACAGCTTCACTAAAACCTCTTGAGGGATCCAGACCCAGCTAAACCTCTCTTGAATTCCTGGGCCTCAGATACTGTGAGAAGATAAATACTTCTTGTTTTAAGATGTTAAATTTTGGGTAAATGTTTTGTACAGCAGTAGCTAACTAATACAGCTTCCAAAACATCTCCTACCTTAGAATATCTCCCTACAGTGCCTAAAATTTTTGAAGTAGGTACTTAAATCTCAAAGACGTTATCCAATCACAAATGTTTGTTTATTTGAGGAAAGAGTTGAGTGGCACATTAAGGCACTATTGGCCGTTAATACTTCCTTAAAATATGAACTATGAATATGAATTATGAATCCAAAATATATTTTATCCACAAAGCTTTCTGAATAAGACTTGGGAAAATTATTTGTTTCTATCTTCCTTGTTTTGACTTATTTCAAGCCTTTTTAAAAATTTCTGATTACATTAAAAGTAATGCTTGTTCACTGTAGAACATTTGGAAAATATGATACTAATCTAGATGTGACCATTCTTAATGAGAGCTAAGCAATGGATCAGATCAAATGTGGGAGTGAGTACTAAACACCAGTTTTCCCAAATTAATGGTTTGGTCTAAGATACTGATTTTCAACCTATCAAATTCAATATCTTTTTTTTTCTAACAAACATTTGTCATGTTCACTTTAATATTCCAAAATGAAATTCATAGATAATGTAACTCTGGTATACACATAATTGGAAAAAATACCATGCTGCCCTAACTGGAATATTAAAAAAGAAAGAGACAGTAATAATAAAATAACATATATCTTAGGGCTTCCCAGGTGGCACAATTGGTAAAGAATCTGCCTGCCAATTCAGGAGACACCAGTGATGCATGTTCGATCCCTAGGTTGGGAAGATACCCTGGAGGTGGGCATGGCAGCCCACTCCAGTATTCTGGCCTGGAAAATTCCATGGACAAAGGAGCCTGGGGGGCTACAGTCCATGGGGTCGCAAAGAGTCAGAACTGACTGAGCACACTCACACACACACACATACAACATGTGTCTTAATATGTAAATGTTTTGATGTGTTTCACAGGGAAACATAATAAAGCGGTCAGATTCTACTGTAAATATGGCAGCTATATATACAGATTGATATGGGATTACTGTATTAGAGTTTCAAACACTAAAAGCACTGTATAAACCAGAAGACAATGGAGTGACATCTTTAAACTAGTGAAAGAAAGATGTCAAAACTTAAGTCTATCCCTAGCAAAAATATCTTTCAAAAATGAAAAATAAATAAAGACATCTTCAGAAAAGAGCTGAGAGAATTCAGTGTCACTAGATCTGAAGTACAAGAAATGTTGAAGGGAGTTCTTCAGGAAAAAGGAGAACAGTATCAGATGGATACTTGGATATATGGGAAAAAAGTGATAAATACCAGAAATGGCTTTTTAAAAAAGGTAAAAACTACAAAAAATATTGGCATCAGTGACAATTTTCCAAAATGGTGAGTGCAACTTGCTAAGGCTATGTGGCCTTGATCAAGCTATTTAACTTCTCTGTCTTAGTTTCTTCATCTGTAAAATGGGAATACTATGTTCTTTTTAGGTAGTTTTCTGAAGATTAGATAAGTTAATATATAATATGCTTGTAACAATGTCTGGCACTTACTAAGCTAGATATGCTGTGCTGTGCTGTGCTTAGTCACTCAGTCATGTCTGACTCTTTGTGATCCCCTGGACTGTAGCCCACCAGGCTCCTCTGTCCATGGGAATTCTCCAGGCAAGAATACTGGAGTGGGTTGCCATGCCTTCCTACAGAGGATCTTCTCAACCCAACAATTGAACTCAGGTCTCCCACATTGCAGGCAGATTCTTTACTGTCTCAGCCAACAAGGAAGCCCAAGAATTCTGGAGTGGGTAGCCTATCCCTTCTCCAGGGGACCTTCCCAACCCAGAGACTGAATCAGGGTCTCCTGCATTGCAGGAGGATTCTTTACCCACTAAGAATTCTTTACTTTAGGGAAGCCCACTAAGCTAGATAAATGATAGCTATTATTGTTATTATTGTTACTACTAGGGAAGCCCCATTGTTACTAAAGTCTTAAACAAAACAAAGTAAAATCTTTGTTCAATAAACAATTTCATTTCTAGAAAAATTCATATATATTAAAATTATGCAAAACATACTTTGTGATTACAAATAAAACAGACTTGGGCCCTAGGATTGGATAATTTAAAGTATATTTTACACCTACCTGAACACCTTGACTGACACTCACAAGTCCTGTAGGACAAGGACAGAACAATTCTTCATTGTATGGAAATGTAACACATTCTCGTTGTAAAGCATCTAATATCCCTAATGCTTCCTCTTACCCAGTAGCACCCTCAATATGTGACAGCCAAGAAAACAACCCCCTCTAGCAATGTAATCCTATCGAGAATCCTAATCCAGGAGCAGGTTTAGGGACCATTACCTAAAGGCATTGGAACAGACAGCTGGTTTCCTGAAAGGACAGTTTTGCTACATTCCAAATGAAGTTATATCTCAACCTGGATTCAAATACTTAGTAGTTATGTGATTTTGGGACAATCTCTCAATCTCTCTGTGCCTCAATTTTTCATATGTAAAATGTGATTATAATGAGTCCTACCTCACAAGGCTATGAGGATTAGCGATAATGTATGTACAGTACCTAGCAAAGAATTGGGTTGGCCAAAAAGTTCATTCGGGAACACAAACGAACTTTTTGGCCAACCCAGTATCTGACTCAAAATGAATAATAATAGTAGTTGTTGTTATTAACATCTTTGTAGGCTATTAGAGGAAGAATTAAGAAGATTTGTCCATTGTGGCAGGACTACTAGTGCCCACCAAATATTCCAAGTACTCCCTTATATTTCCCAGTGCCTTTTTCAGTTAGCGTAGGGCCTCGTGATTGGTTCTGCCCAAGGAACAACAAGCAGAAGTGATGTGTCATTCATTTAGAGGACCAAGTAGATAAAAGCAGGTATGCTGTCTCCTTGTCTTTATTCTCCACATCAGCCTTGCATAAGACAGAAATGAGAAATGAGCCCCTGATCAGTGCATCCCTATTTAACAGAGATTGAGTTACAAAGAATGTAAGATGGAACTGGCTTACATATGCAATGATTTTTAGTCTCCTGTGTACTGTATAAAAGGCCATTGACAGAAACAAATACTGTTTCCAAATTCACCACTGTATGCAATTTCTCTCATGATATTGTATCTAATAAGTAGAAAAAAATAACCCTGTTGAGACAAAGGTGCTAGGTGGTTGGTTAGGTTCATTCAATAATTAGGTGACTCTCTCACACACTCTACCATTTACTAGGAAATTCAGTTTCATGTCTTAGCAAAAGGACAAACTTATCCGTAACTTACCTGAAGCATTAAAGAGTCAGTGCAACAAATGGTAAAACTATGTATGTTAAAGATCTACTATGTACAAGTCACAGATAGTTATAGATGAAAGTGGATATTAGAGGTCATGTCATCTAACGCTTATACTTTATACATGAAGAAATTGAGGCCAAAGAATGGAAATAGGATAACCCCAAGATGATCAAGATAGATAATGACAGTCCTGGAGTCATAGACAAGGCCCCCTCCCTCCTAGATCAGCCATCTTTCCACTAATGTCCATGATTTCTGACATATGACCATCTAAATATACATGGCTTTGTTGCCTCTTTCTGTGGTACAGGTCCATGAAGTTCTATAAGAGCTAGAAACAGCACATCAGAATAAGATGAGAGAAAAGCCTGGATGTCATTGAAATATTAGAAAAGCTAGTTAATAGCATGTAAATCTATACAGGAAAAGAACATTCACACATCAAATCCCTATTCAAAAATCCACAGAATCATTCATCTCCACAAAACATCTGTGCTGTCCATGAAAAAAAAAAATGCATTTGGAGTCCTCTTTACCCAGAAAGGGATTACAGAGAATCCTTGTTCCCTGTAACTTCCAAAGTGACTGGCTGGCAATAAAGATATAGCATATTGCTAGGGTTCAGAGTGGAGCACACACGGTGGCACAGAGACCTCAGTTCCATCCCTGGGTTGGGAAGATCCCCTGGAAGAGGAAACGGCACCTGACTCTTATATTCTTGCCTGGAGAATCCCATGGACAGAGGAGCCTGGTGGGCTATAGTCCATAGGGTTGTAAAAAATCAAACACAACTGAGTGTGCACACGAACGTGCACACACACACACACACACACACACACACACACGGTCCAGAGTATATAGCCTGTTAATGCACTGTGAGGACACTAGCTGGTTTGCAGAAGGAATGGTCCCAATGTCTTGGCTTCCTAAGCCTTCAATCTGACCATGTGACCGACCCAGCCTGACCATCTGGTTCCAGAAGCAGCAAAAACCAGAGGCTTTCTTTCACCCTTGAAGAGCCCACACCTCCAGCTAAATATCTGTTCACTGCTTCAGCCTCTCCATCTTCAGTGTCAAGACCATGAAGGAGGGAAAACATCATTGGAATGGAATTTGCCTTGATGTCAAAGTCTCTCTCAGTGGAAAAGCTCCTAGCTTTCTCTCCCCAGTACTACTGCCAGACTATGAACTAGTAAATCTCAGCACAAGCAGCTGAAGGCCACATAGGCCCAGCTGCCCTGTGTAGGCCTTAGGAGGAACATTTGTCATGTGTTACACACCAGGGGCTTAAATTACAGCATGAAGAGCTGAGGAGGATCCATTTACAACAACAAAAAAGATTTTTTTTTTTCAAAAAGTTTCTTCTGTTAACCCTGGATTTCATCTACACCTATAAATGGAATCTTCTTCCTTCTTCCTTGGTGGGAGGAGAGTGATGGGCAGACAGGGTCTAGTGAATATACCTGCCAGAATGCCACCATTATACAGAACGCTGACAAGGCAAATCGTGGTGCATACTCAAGTGGGTTCTGTCAAGTTTTCCAATTGTCAGTGGCTTAAAGAAATCATTAGTGAATTCCACCAAAAGCCAGGAATGCATATCATCTGGGACTGCTGATTGGGATATATTCCAAATTTGTTCATTTGCCTGCCTTTTTTATTGATTACTACTGCTGAGATTTTTCATACTGCCTAAAAGTCTCCACTTTTTGTTCTTTTTCCAAAAGAAAAAAAAAATATATATATATATACACACACACAATAGATATGTATTATGTATTTCTACATGTGTTTGTGTGCATATTTATACACTCATGCATGTACACATATACATATGTGGTTAAGTGTTGTCATTGGGTGTGTATATAGTATTTATAGTCACTTTCAGAAGAGTTGCTATTTAAAGATCTGATCTCCCTTAAGCACAAAAACACTAAATAAGACCTTAACAATTCATTCCACATTTCAATGCCCATGTTTTTCTACACAAAACAACTCTCCATTTCCTGTTCCAGCAGCCCCAAGGTTTAGAGAGAATGCAGTTTAGGGGTAGAAAATACTTTAGGACAATGGTTCTCCAGCTTCTGAATCAAAATCCCCTGGTGAGTTTGTTAAAACAGATTGCTAAACATACCCTAGTTTGATTCAGTCGGTCTAGTGGGAAGGAGGGCACTAAAGGTTTGCATTTCTAACAAATTTTCAGGTGGCATTGATGCTGCTGGTCCAGGGACCACACTCTGAAAAGCTGGGCTTTGGGATCTGTGGTGAAGAGGCTTGACGTTTTCTGATGCAAGCCTGCATGATTCTGACTCCATAGATCAAAAATGGCTCCCTGGGCACAGGACAAGAGAGAAAAATAAAACTTCTGTTTATGTGTGCCAATCTAAGGGAAAGGACTGTACAATTTTATACCATCTCTCTCCTACAACTCTGTGAGCTTGCACAGAATGGAGTAGCCTGCACTTGTGAAAATTGAAGGGGAAAATAAAGAACATGTAGTTAGCCAACCCATGTTTGCTAGACAATGATCTTTTGATTATGACAAAGGAGATAAAGGAGCAAAATGATGAACTTACCAGTTCACCTCTGCCTAGAAAAAAATTGATCCTGTAGGTCTCAAACTTTAGTGTGAAAATTTAGATTTAGGAGTCTTCATTAGACCTTTTTGATGTGAATCTTGGCACACTGGCGTAGGAATTATCACTTGAATGAGTGATTCTGGGCCATGTGGCATAAGGACCACACTTGGAGAAGAAATAATCTAACAGTAAAAAAGCAGAACACATAGGAAAGAGAACATAATCATGCTTAAAGAAAATCTAGAGGCAAGTGTCACTTCATGTAGTGCAGACCACATACTTAGAGCTAGCTAACAAATTAAGTGATCAGAGTGATTTTTTTTCCCTGCAAATGGCATTTAGGATTTTTAGAAAACGGGGTTTTGTTTAGTCAAGAAACTATCTTCAGCACTAAATGAGACACTGATAAATGGGTGAATTATCCAATGCTTTTGTATAAAGATTTACACATTTTCTTCAAAGTACTTGTATTAACTAACTAGATCCTCAATAGTGCCACTATTTACTCACTTCGCCCCGTTTGAAAGATGAATAAATAGAAACCTAGAGACCACTTTGCCCACAGTTGCACAAGATAAGTGACTGAACTAAGATTAGAACTCAGGACTCAGTGCTGTCCGGAGACCTGTCAGTGGTGGCAGGCTGAAGTCACAGGAAGAGACACGTGAAAAACATACTTCATGGTCTACTAAGTTAGCATCATTTGGGTTGCCACATCATGTTTTTGTGCTGTAAGCTCAAAAAACATGGTGTTTGTTAACAGGAACAAGAATAAACAAGTAGATTGCCTCTTGCACTTGTTGTAGCCACACGTTCTGGGAAACAAACTCACTCAGAAGGACAATGCAGATAGCAGAGTGCAGTTTATTACACTGGTGGGCCCAAGGCAGAGTCCCCTCTTAGCCAAGGACCCCAACCAAATTTTGTGAAAACCTTATATACCCTAAGTGTATGTGCCCAAACCCACCTCCCCAGAATCCCTGAAACTAGTCTGAACAAAGGAAAAGAAAGATACAATCAAAGTTAACCCATGATTCATATGACTTAAGCCGAGGTAGTTAACGGTAGACAATTATCAATAGGCCTGTGGTCATACTCCAATAAGCATAATAGAATTTATGATTCTATTCTGTTACACAGATAATTATGGTATTCTTTTAGGCAACGGAGTGTCTAGGTATGAGCCCTGGGACTCTTCCATCCGGGGGAGGCGGGGGTGGTTTTCCAGTTGGTATGTCATTTCCATAGATACTGGGCATATAACTCAAAAACCACAGTCCGACCCAAGATGGAGTCCTGCTTTCAAGATGGAGCCTGTTCTGTTTGGTTTCTCCTTCACACCAAGGTGTGTTTTGCCTTCTGGACTCTCCTTCAAAATTCTCCAAGATTGTAGTCATAAAAGCAATAAAAGTAGGGTGGGGAGGGAGGAGGGACAAGACACCACCCAGGGCCATTACTCTTGCTACTTGTGGTATTATTATTGTTTTAGGAACACAATAGAAGGCTCTGATTTGCTATGAGCTTTAAAAAAAAATCAGTTATTTGGGGGAAATTAGCATAATCTGGTGTTCCCTTTCCTATTTGCAAACTGCATTTACCTGAAGCAGTTGTCCCTAATTATTACACACCTTAATGTATCTGAGATGGCCCCATCTATCTATATACAGTGCAGAGCTTTTGCTAAGTGAAAAAGCATTGAGGAAAGGTAGACCAATCAAGGACCATATTTAAAGTGCTAGGACACAGTTGCTCTCTTGTTGGTTAGAACATGCAGGACCCTCTAAATTTAAGACCATGACACTGAGAGCTGGTCTCAAAGACCACCCAACCACAAGAATTAGAATGCACAAAGGCACTGACCAGAAGAATAGAATGCTATAAATATCAAATGTTGGCCAGAGCCTATAAATTTAACTGGATCCTTCCTATCCTACAGATCAGGTCAAATGGCATTGATTTCATCCCTGTCTGCCCTCATGACACCTAAATCTCATTAGATGTGAAAAAGAATATCTGTTCTCCAATTTTCTACCTAATTATTGGGGAGAGACAGACATTTTGGAATGGGTTCTCGTTGGTTGGCTTTTTGTATAATCTATTAGCATTCCAACTTGTCAGAATACTTGTTGTTCTGTAGCATTTGGGTGAGGGGGGAGCTATAAATAAACAGAACTGTGAGAGTACAACCCGCTGTCAGCCTGACTTGCAAGCCATCCCATTATAACAACACACTCTGAATTTTGCCTTATTACCTTCCATGTTCAGTACTGGCCTCTGCCCAAAGTTAGACTGAAATACCTTAGGTAATTGACATTTCACCTTTCATTTCCTCCAGCTCTTCTTGTTTTTCCCTCTACAGCAGGGAAAGGAGAGATGAGCCTCACTTCACAGGATACAAAGACAATTTTAATGAAAATAAGGGTGTTGGATACAAGAAAAAGATGCAGACACTATTTTTTGCCTATTGTAAAATAATGCTCAGTATCAAAGACAGAAGCAAAACAGTATGTAAGTAGCAAACTTTCAACAGAGCCCAATCTTTTAAAGCCAGTTATTCCTTCCCTTTCAAGATACATAAGTAATCAAACAGATCAATTAGTATGAGTTTCTCCTTTCCTGACATACCTCAAACCTCTCCATGGGCAAACAGTTCTTTGCAAACCAACATCAAACACTCCCTTCACTTGTGTCACACCCCTATGTGTAGCCATGTGCAACTGTCTTGTCTGAACTTCTTGTTGTCTACAGACTCCAGTTAGCTTTGATTTTAAGCAAAAATCACAATGGTCTTCCCTAGTCGTTGTGGTACCAGGAGGCAGAGAAGTTGTTTTGGGAGGAGAAATGTATACTGTGTTCTCAATTGATTTCCAAGGAAAAGCCACTCTGCATTGCCTCCTCTTCCTTAATTTTCTCCTTACAGATCTCCCTTTCTACCATCATGGCAGGTGACATGAGTTTTAGAATAGAGAAAAAAATGAGAAAACTCCCTTTTTCTGATTTATTCCTACTACCTCAAGTCTTACATGGAAATCACATTGCACAACTTCTCATACACTTCTTTGAGAACAAATGAATTTGGGTTGACATGCCAGGATCAGATCTTGAGATAGTGACCCTTGACCAGAATCTAGCTCATTTGTTCAACGGGCTTACTATTATTGCAAACAATAAAAAAATAGCTATCATTTATTGATTACTTAACTGTTGCAAAGCACTTTACATGTTCTATCTCATTTCATCTTCATTAATTGCTATCATCATCTGCATTTTGCAGTTTCAAAAACTAAGGCATTGAGAAGCTGTTTAATTTCTAATAGTGGAACTGAAACTTAAAACCTGATATGTATGAATTCAAAGCCTGTGCTTTTGATCACTACGTTTTATTGCCACACATATTCAAATCAACTCTGCCAAGAAGTATTTTCCATTTAAAAGAGGAAACAGTTTTAAAAGTATTATTGTGCTTTTCTCCTATGTCTTCTTGAGTTCTTAACTTTCACCATAGTCTGCCTGAGGTAATCATCTGTGGAGTTGATGGGTGTGAACAGCACAGACATTAGCATCTATGACAGAAAGAGAAGAAAAGAAGAGAAAGACAGGGCAATATTCACTTCTTACATACAAAATAGAATCATGCAGTAGGGCAACAGCCTTCAAGCCAGGCTTTTTGTCTTATGATAATAATAACAGTGTAATTAAAATGATTTTTACTATGGCCTAAATGTCTCTACTCTTCTTAATATCTTGATAGGAATTATACATATATGCATACATACACAAATTGCATGTAATTCTATGTTAAAAAGTACATATATCCTAATTCCTTTATTTCTTCCTTTATAAAGTCAAGGGTTAAGTTGAAAGGATCCAGATCATAGAGTGTCCCAGAAAAATAATCCATTTTCCTGTGACAGCTAAGCCAATTCTATGAGAGAAGCAGAATATAGTCCAGTGAGGGTGAAAGAACCTTTCCTTTCCTGGAAAATTGTGAGGGGAAGACAGGCAGAAAAGACAGATGAGTCTACAGGGATAATCACAGTAACATAAGTAAGAGTAATACTACTCCTCAACTGAAACTGGGAGGAGGCAATCTCACAGATAGAACATGAGCTCAGGTATTCTAATTACATGTCTACTATGCTTCCCACTTTACCACAGCCAAATCATTAGGAGTACCAATATCCACTAAACCAAAGGAGCATCAGTATGTTCCTATAAACTCATAAATTGGTTTTCCAGCTTTTCTTTAAGTTGTCACAGCAGAGAATTTAAGCCTGAATGTCAAATCAATACCTTCTAAGGATATGCTGTATTATTTATTTGCTATATGACAAATTGAAGAACTTGCCATCTGCTTTACTTGGAGTCCTTTTCCAAAGGAGTAGGTAAGATAGTGTCATTGTTAAGAGAACGTATGGTCTCTGGAATCAGACTGACTTGTGATCAAGTCCAACTTTTCCACTCCCCAGCTGTGTGACCTTGAAAACATTACTTCACCTCCTTGGGCCTCAATTTCCTCATATGTTAAAATGGAGGGTTTTTTTGAGGACTAATTGGATGATGCATGTTAAGTACATAACAGAGGGCTTATAAAATAATGTTAAGAAAAAAGAAACGACTGGCCCAGAATGGAGTCACCAGTGCTATGCCCCTCATCAGTCAACAAAGGCTTAATACCTAACTTAACTGCAGTTAAAACCACTCCCAAGAATGCAATCCTAATCAATCAGTCTGGAATTTTCTGGTCAGTACCAATGAGGTAATCTTCCAGATAGCCCACCTCTGGCCCCCATAAGTGAGTTGCGGTTGTTCAATTGCTAAGTCATATCCAACTCTTTGTGACCCCATGGACTGCAGCACACTAGACTCCTCTGTCCTTCAGTATCTCCCAGTTTGCTCAAATTCATGCCATCCAACCATCTCATCTTCTGTCACCCTCTTCTCCTTCTGCCCTCAATCTTTCCCACCATCAGGGTCTTTTCCAATGAGTTGACTCTTTGCATCAGTTGGCCAAAGTATTGGAGCTTCAGTATTCTTGCCTGGAGACTTCCATGGACAAAGGAGCCTGGTGGGCTACAGTCCATGGGGTCACAAAGAGTCAGACATGACTGAACGACTAACACTTTACTTTCATAAGTGGGTTATCTAAGCCTGAAAAAATACAATCTTTCTCCCCTTTCACCTATAAATGTCTTCCTTCTTATATAGCACCTCTGAGCTTCTTTATACTTGCTAGATGGGATGCCGTCCAATTCATGAATCATTCAATAAAGCCAATTAGATGTTTACATTTTACTTGGCTGAATTTTTGTTATGTAACAGATTTGGTGGTAGTGACAGGAACTGAAGTAAACTTCTGGTGGCATTTGGGGACAACAAAAAACACTGGTGTGGTGCCCCTTTTTTATTCACTGTCTTACTCACCATCTCTGAGAGCCATGGGGAAGTTCCTGTCAGTTTTGAGCTCCACTCTCTTTGCATTGAACTCCCAACATAATTGGTTTTCCTGTGCAGGGTGGATTGACTAGAGCTGGCAGATGGCTTTCTCCAGAGCCCAACTGAGCTGACAGAGTTCTGCCCAGAGCCAAGCCCCTACCCTTTTAGAATGCAATTCCCAAGATTCTGAGTACAAAACACCCAGTTCTTGATTCTGTCTTAAGATCCATGTGAAACTGTTAGTGGTAGTGTGCAGTTCCCTATCCATGTGGAACACCCACTCCACAGTTCCCATTTGTTGAGATCTGCTTGTTCAATCCTTTCCCCAGTCCAAGGTTTCACAGGAAGTATTGGTGTTGTACCTAGGACCTTCTCTTGGCCAAGACCCAGTAACATCTCTCGGTCACTGTCAATATATTGAGGTGCACATGTTTGTCTTGTTCTATGCAGATTTATCAGTCTTGTTCTGTGCAAATTTATCAGAGATGGGATTTTTCATTTCTAAGGAGTCAAGTTCACCACCTTCTGGCACACCTTATTTTATGACTAAGAGCTATATTCTCAGAAGCAATAAATACCTACCAAAATAGCAAAAACCTTACTAAAAACAACCTAACATTATAATTAACATTATAGGGATTGCTCCCAATTCAACAAGATCATTCATTAAAAAGTACACTTGAAAGTAAGGGTTCTGAATTATACAAACAGAATGGTTTACCTATGCAGAAGCTTCAAAAAGGCTTCAGGATTCCAAAAATAGATTCATTGAAAGACTTGTTACAAAAGGCTAGTGAAAAATTAAAAACACAAGGGATACCTAAGACAAAAGACAATAAGACTGATATGGCTCCTACTGCTTCCCTCTAGCCACCTCTTCCTGTGTATTCACATTTCACTAATTTTCTACCTGAACTGCTTTTCCTCTCTGAAGAGACTATTAAAGTCACCTTATAAAACTACCCAAGGTTGCAGATGAACCTTCTCAGGTACCTTTCATTCCTTGGTCCAAAACTGAACTAAGGGCCACAGTTAAAGAATTCCCGAAACATAGGGAGGATCCCCAAAACATTTTTGAAGGATTTAATAGTCATACTGGGGACTATGACCCCAGGATGCTAGATCGTTATCAGCTTGTGCACATGTTGGTAGGACCTGGTGAAGCCCCAAAGTGTATGCAGGAAACAAAATGGCAAATCTTGAAGGATAATATTTGACATCTTCAACCAGAGAAAGCTCACAAAATGGCAACCGACCTTTTACAAGCCATCTCTAGAGTCTTCCTTACTTGCACTGATTGGCCAATCCTTCAAACATGAAAACAAAAGAAGCATGAATATGTGGCAGATGTTAAAGCCCATTCAGAAACCCTCTTCTTATGATATTCTGGGTTCCACACATTAAATAGGGTCATCCAATCTGCCCTGGGGCTTCCCTGACAGCTCAGTGGTAAAAGAATCTGCCTGCCAATGCAGGAGACATAGGTTCAATCCCTGGGTTGGGGAGATCCCCTGGAGAAGGAAATGACAACCCACTCTAGTATTCTTACCAGGGAAATGTCATAGACAGAGGAGCCTGGCATGCTATAATCCATGGGGTCACAAAAGAGTCAGACACAACTTAGTGACTAAATGACCTGTTCTAACTGCCCAATTTGTAAAGGGATTATCTCCTGAGGTTAACAGGTTGATATAAAGGGAGAAAATATGCTGGAAGGTCACCAGTCTGCCTGAACTTGTGACCATATTGGAGCACTTTGAAAGGAAGATCCATTAAACTTATAACCTGCCTTCACAGATGAAGCTTGCCTTAATTGTTACTACAAAAACTTGCATGTCCTCCAAGTATCATACAGCCTGAAAAATAAGAGGTTTACTTATATCGATTTTCAAGAACTTGGAGTCAGCTATCAAACTGCTTAAGACTGCCTAGGATCACCAATCCTCCAACTGGGCATGCAACAGTATCCACTGAGTGACCTCTTGACACCAGAAGGCCCAAAATTCTACTTGCCAGGTCGTGCAGTGGTAAAGAATCCGCCTGTCAGTGCAGGAGACACAAGAGACACGAGTTGGATCCCTGGGTCAGGAAGATCCTCTGGAAGAGGAAATGACAACCCACTCCAGTATTCTTCCCAAGAAAACTCCATAGACAGAGGAGCCTGGCGGGCTCCAGTCCATGGGGTTGCAAGGAGTTGGACACGACTGAGTGACCAAGAACAGCACGCACACAAATTTCTAAACATGCATCCCATGAAGAAACCTGCAGTTTAGCTTGAGCAGAATGATTATCTGAACTTTTCCTTATTTCCAATCACCTTTCCCCACACTCTCCAGACTTCATCTTTATCACATCAATATTCCAAGCCCCTCTACTTCAAAGACACAGACTTGAGATTCATTCTCCCATCTCTTAACTTGGCTGAATAAACCCTATCTCTGCTGCAAACCTCAGTGTCTCAACATTTGGCTGGCTGCACTTCCAGCAAATGGATCTGTTTCTGGAACACTATGAGCAAGATGGTAAACAAAAATCTGCTTAGGCATTGGCCTTTCAGCTACAAGAACTCCTAGGCTACAGACTTGAAATAACACCTGAGTCCCCCACAGGGCACTGTTCTAGGTGTCCACTATGAAAACAAAGGCCCAAAGATCAATGTTTCATTTGTAATCAACTGGGACACTTGATAAAAGATTGTCCTTAATGATCCTAATTAAATTCTTCAGCTCAAGTGCCCCTATCCCAACCCCAAGGGAGGGCCCCCATATAGGCCCCTCTCAGAGTTGACAGGACTTGAAGGGATTCTCAGGTAAACTGATGCTAGCAATTTCCTTAAATAGCCAAGGGGAAATTAAAACTTGTTTTAAAATTACCTTACCAAATTCTCTTTCAATTCTGGTTTCCTTGGGATGTATGCCCAGCAGTGGGATTGCTGGGTTGTATGGTAGTTCTAGTCCCAGTTTTTTAAGGAATCTCCACACTGTTCTCCACAGTGGCTGTACCAGTTTGCATTCCCACCAACAGTGTAAGAGGGTTCCCTTTTATCCACACCCTCTCCAGCATCTCTTTGTAGACTTTTCGAAGATGGCCATTCTGACCAGAGTGAGATGACACCTCATTGTGGTTGATATGCATTTCTCTAATAGTGAGTGATACCGAGCATCTTTTCATGTGTTTGTTAGTCGTATGTATGTCTTCTTTGGAGAAATGTCTGTTTAAGTCTTCTGCCCACTTTTTGATTGGGTTGTTTGTTTCTCTGGTATTGAGCTGCATGAGCTGCTTGTGTATTTTGGAGATTAATTCTTTGTCAGTTGTTTCCTTTGCTATTATTTTCTCCCATGCTGAGGGTTGTCTTTTCACCTTGCTTATAGTTTCCTTCATTGTACAAAAGTTTTTAAGCAGGGCCCCAAAGCTGCTGCTCTAGAACAACCCAGTGGGGTAGGGTGGGGAGGGAGGGGAGAGAGGTTTCAGGATGCGGGGGGTGGGGGGACATTCATAACTGCGGCCGATTCATGTTGATGTATGGCAAAGACCATCACAATATTGTAAAGAAATTATTCTCCAAATAAAATAAATTATTTAATTTTTAAAATTACCTTAACAAATTCTGGTAAATATCAGAGCTATACTCTTGACTCTAAACATCATTCATTCACTCAGAACCTACAAATGGGATCCTGGGGAAAATGGCAGAAGCTGGATAAGGGTGAAAATACTTATCAGAATCAGCTCCCCTTGTCTCTGTATGTAGTACCTTATAGAGACAGGAAAATAAAATAAATAAAATTTATTTACTTATTTATTCCATGGCTCTTGATTCTATGCGGTTTTTCAATATTGCTATACATGTTTGTCCTCACTGAAAAACTGGCAAGATATGTTAAATGACTTATTTTTGTACCTTTATGACCTAAAGTTGGTCAGATATTGGAAGCTGATATTTGGAGCCTACAAGAAATTTTTTTTTTTTTAATCTTCCTCCCTTAAGCAAACTGAAGATAAACCTGTGAAGACGTTTAAGTTGCAACTCATTTTCTTGAGGAATTAAAAGTAACTGTTCTTACCTAGACCAAAACAAATCTCTGACTAAAAAAAACAACAAAAAAGGAAGATAGAGGCTTTTAAAAAAACAAACCACCTCAGTTTCATAAGATTACCCATCAAGGACAAATAAAAAATTTAAGTGTCTTCTCCACAAACAATAAGAGAAAAAACTTTAGCCACCTGAGCAGGGAAGTTTTTTTCTTTTTTTTTTTTTTTCATTTACTTTTATTAGCTGGAGGCTAATTACTTTACAATATTGTAGTGGTTTTTGCCATACATTGACATGAATCAGCCATGGATTTACATGTATTCCCCATCCCGATCCCCCCTCCCATCTCCCTCCTCACCCCATCCCTCTGGGTCTTCCCAATGCACAGCCCCGAGCACTTGTCTCATGCATCCAACCTGGGCTGGTGATCTGTTTCACCCTTGATAATATACATGTTTTGATGCTGTTCTCTCAAAACATCCCACACTCGCCTTCTCCCACAGAGTCCAAAAGTCTGTTCTGTACATCTGTGTCCCCTTTTCTGTTTTACATATAGCGTTACTGTTACGATCTTTCTAAATTCCACATATATGCGTTAGTATACTGTATTGGTCTTTATCTTTCTGGCTTACTTCACTCTGTATAATGGGCTCCAGTTTCATCCACCTCATTAGAACTGATTCAAATGAATTCTTTTTAATGGCTGAGTAATATTCCATGGTGTATATGTACCACAGCTTCCTTATCCATTCATCTGCTGATGGGCATCTAGGTTGCTTCCATGTCCTGACTATTTTAAACAGCACTGCGATGAACATTGGGGTGCACGTGTCTCTTTCAGATCTGGTTTCCTCAGTATGTATGACCAGAAGTGGGATTGCTGGGTCATATGGCAGTTCTATTTCCAGTTTTTTAAGAGATCTCCACACTGTTCTCCATAGCGGTTTACTAGTTTGCATTCCCACCAACAGTGTAAGAGGGTTCCCTTTTCTCCGCACCTTCTCCAGCATTTATTGCTTGTAGACTTTTGGATAGCAGCCATCCTGACTGGCGTGTAATGGTACCTCATTGTGGTTTTGATTTGTATTTCTCTGATAATGAGTGATGTGAAACTAGAACACTTTCTAACACCATACAAAAAATAAACTCAAAATGGATTAAAGATCTAAATGTAAGACCAGAAACTATAAAACTCCTAGAGGAGAACACAGGCAAAACACTCTCCGACATAAATCACGACAGGATCCTCTATGACACACCTCACAGAATATTGGAAATAAAAGCAAAAATAAACAAATGGGACCTAATGAAACTTAAAAGCTTTGCAAAACAAGGGAAACTATAAGCAAGGTGAAAAGACAGCCTTCAGAAGGAGAGAAAATAATAGCAAATGAAGCAACAGAAAAATGATTAATCTCAAAAATCTACAAGTAACTCCTGCAGCTCAATTCCGGGAAAAATAAATGACCCAATCAAAAAATGGGCCAAAGAACTAAACAGACATTTCTCCAAAGAAGACATACAGATGGCTAACAAACTCATGGAAGCTTTTTCTTTATTAATACAACTCTTCTTATATAGCTAGTGAGTTTGACATAATAATACTGATCTCATGGCTAAAACTTAAAAAGGAAATAATAATGCCTCTGTTTGCATCTATCTATACATTCATGTATACATATATATCTTTGCTTTTCTCCTCTGCTTTTTGCTTCTCTTCTTTTCACAGCTATCTGTAAGGCCTTCTCAGACAGCCACTTTGCTTTTTGCATTTCTTTTTCTTGGGGATGGTCTTGATCCCTGTCTCCTGTACAATGTCATGAACCCCCTTCATCAAGCACTCTGTCTTGCGGATCTAGTCCCTTAAATCTATTTCTCACTTCCACTGTATAATCATAAGGGATTTGATTTAGGTCATACTTGAATGGGCTAGTGGTTTTCCCTACTTTCTTCAAGTCTGAATTTGGCAATAAGGAGTTCATGATCAGAGCCACAGTCAGCTCCCAGTCTTGTTTTTGCTGACTCTATAGAGCTTCTCCATCTTTGGCTGCAAAGAATATAATCAATATGATTTTGGCGTTGACCATCTGGTGATGTCCATGTGTAGAGTCTTCTCTTGTGTTGTTGGAAGAGGGTGTTGGATATGACTAGTGTGTTCTCTTGGCAGAACTCTATTAGCCTTTGCCCTGCTTCATTCTGTACAGCAAGGCCAAATTTACCGGTTACTCCAAGTATTTCTTGACTTCCTACTTTTTTATTCCAGTTCCCTATAGTGGAAAGGACATCTTTTTTGGGTGTTAGTTCTAAAGGGTCTTGTAAGCCTTCATAGAACCTTTCAACTTCAGCTTCTTCAGTGTTACTGGTCAGGGCATAAACTTGGATTACTGTGATATTGAAGGAGAGATAAGAAAACCTTCCTTAGGAATCAATGCAAAGAAATAGAGGAAAAAATAGAATGGGAAAGACTAGAGATCTCTTCAAGAAAATTAGAGATACCAAGGGAACATTTTATGCAAAGATGGGCTCAATAAAGTACAGAAATAGTATGGACCTAACAGAAGGAGAAGATATTAAGAAGAGGTGACAAGAATACACAGAAGAACTGTACAAAAAGAGATTTTCACAACCCAGATAATCATGATGGTGTGATCACTCACCTAGAGCCAGACATCCTGGAATGTGAAGTCAAGTGGGCCTTAGGAAGTATCACTATGAACAAAGTTAGTGGAGGTGATGGAATTCCAGTTGAGCTATTTCAAATCCTGAAAGATGACGCTGTGAAAGTGCTGCACTCAATATGCCAGCAAATTTGGAAAACTCAGCAGTGGCCACAGGACTGGAAAAGGTCAGTTTTCAGTTCAATCCCTAAGAAAGGTAATGCCAAAGAATGCTCAAACTACCACACAATTGTACTCATCTTACACGTTAGTAAAGTAATGCTCAAAATTCTCCAGGCCAGGCTTCAGCAATACGTGAAGGGTGAACTTCCAGAGAGTCAAGCTGGTTTTAGAAAAAGCAGAGGAACCAGATATCAAATTGCCAAGATCTGCTGGATCATCGAAAAAGCAAAGGAGTTCCCGAAAAACATCTATTTCTGCTTTATTGACTACGCTAAAGCCTTTGACTGGGTAGGTCACAATAAACTGTGGAAAATTCTGAAAGAGATGGGAATACCAGACCACCTGACCTGCCTTTTGAAAAACCTGTATGCAGGTCAGGAAGGAACAGTTAGAACTGGACATAGAACAACAGACTGCTTCCAAATAGGAAAAGGACTATATCAAGGCTGTATATCATCACCCTGCTTATTTAACTTACATGCAGAGTACATCATGAGAAATGCTGGGCTGGAGGAATCACAAGCTGGAATCAAGATTGCTGGGAGAAATATCAATAACCTCAGATATGGAGATGACACCACCCTATGGCAGAAAGTGAAGAAGAACTAAAAAGCCTCTTGATGAAAGTGAAAGAGGAGAGTGAAAAAGTTGCCTTAAAGCTCAACATTCAGAAAACTAAGATCATCTCATCCGGTTCCATCACTTCATGGAAAATAGATGGGGAAACAGTGGAAACAGTGGCTGACTTTATTTTTGGGGGCGCCAAAATCACTGCAGATGGTGATTACAGAATTAAAAGACGCTTACTCCTTGGAGGGAAAGTTATGACCAATATAGACAGCATATTAAAAAGCAGAGACACTACTTTGTCAACAAAGGTCCATCTTGTCAAGGCTATGGTTTTTCCAGTACTCAGGTATGGATGTGAGAGTTGAACTATAAAGAAAGCTGAGTGCAGAAGAGTTGATGCTTTTCAACTGTGGTGTTTGAGAAGACTCTTGAGAGTCCCTTGAACTGCAAGGAGATCCAACCAGTCCATCCTAAAGGAAAGCAGTCCTGGGTGTTCATTGGAAGGACTGATGTTGAAGCTGAAACTCCAATACTTTGGCCACCTGATGCGAACAGCTGACTCATTTGAAAAGACCCTGATGTTGAGAAAGATTGATGGCTGGAGGAGAAGGGGAAGACAGAGGATGAGATGGTTAGATGGCATCACCAAGTCAATGGACATGAGTTTGAGTAAACTCTGGGAGTTGGTGATGGACAGGGAGGTCTGGCGTGCTGCAGTTAATGGGGTCACAAAGAGTAGGACACGACTGAGCAACTGAACTGAACTGATACATATATATAATAGTTTATGTATACTATTTCCACCTCCAGTTGGTATTATTAAAATTAATTTGTAAAGAAACTTATTTAACAAGCATTTATATAAATTTAGGATTCATAAAAAGTCTCAAGAATATAATAGAAATGCCAAATGACTTTCAGGTTCACATAATCTTGGAAAATATTTGGTATTAAATCTATTTTAAGTTTTCTGGTTTGATTAAAACAGGTATGTTTTACAGCGTGTCACCAGAGCAGCCATGAAGAGATACCCCACGTCCAAGGTCAGAGAAACTCCAGTAATACAATAGGCACTGGAGCAGCTGTGAAGAAATACCCCACAACAAAGGGCAAAGGAAAAGCCCCAGTAAGATGGTAGGAGGGGCGAATTCACATTCAGAATCAAACCCCATTCCTGCCAGTGACGCTCAAAGGGCTCAAACAAACCTAGTGCACACCACAGCCCAGGGACCCCACAGAGACTAAGACAAAACTGTGTGTGACCATCTCCTGTGGAGGTATGGGTCAGCAGTGGACTGCTCTGTGCCACAGGTACAGGGGTTCTGGGTGCAGCAGACTTGGGTATGGCATAAGCCCTCTTGGAAAAGGTCGCCATTAACCCCATCATAGAGTTGCCAGAATTTAAACAAGACTGGGAAATAGATTCTTAGAGGGCACAAACAGAACCTTGTGCACCAGTACACAGGAGAAAGGAGCAGTGACCACACAGACTGACCTAGACTTGCCTGTGAGTGTCCAGGAGTCTCCAGCGGAGGCATTGGTCAGTCAGTGGTGGCCTGCTGAAGGGTTGGTGGCACTGAGTGAAGTACATGCATGGGATGTTTTGAAGGAGGTCACCATTATCTTCATTACCTCCACCATAGTTTGGCCCCAGGTAAATAGCAGGGAGGGAACACAACTCCACCCATCAACAGAAAGTTGGATTAAAGTTTTACTGAGCATGGCCCCACCCATCAGAACAAGACCCAGTTTCCCCCTCAGTCAGGCTCTCCCAGGAAGCTTCCATAAGCCTCTTATCCTTTTCCATCAGACAGCAGACAGACTGAAAACCACAGTCACAGAAAACTAACCAATCTGATCACGTGAAACACAGCCATGTTTCACTCAGTGAAACTAAGAGCCATGCTGTGTAGGGCCAACCAAGATGGACGGGTCACGGTGGAGAGTTCTGACAAAATGTGGTCCACTGGAAAACGGAATGGCAAACCACTTCAGTATTCTTGCCTTAAGAACCCCATAAAGAGTATGAAAAGGCAAAAAGATAGGACATTGAAAGAGGAACTCCCCAGGTTGGTAGGTGCCCAATATGCTACTGGAGATCAGTGGAGAAATAACTCTAGAAAGAATGAAGAGACAGAGCCAAAGCAAAAACAACACCCAGTTGTGGATATGACCAGTGATGGAAGTAAAGTCCAATGCTATAAAGAGCAATATTACGTAAGAACCTGGAATGTTAGGTCCATGAATCAAGGTAAACTGGAAGTGATCAAACAGGAGATGGCAAGAGTGAAAGTCGACATTCTAGGAATCAGTGACTAAAATGGACTGGAATGGGTGAATTTAACTCAGATGACCATTATATCTACTACTGTGGGCAAGAATCCCTTAGAAGAAATGGAGTAGCCATCATAGTCAACAAAAGAGTCCAAAATGTAGTACCAGGATCTCAAAAATGACAGAATGATCTCTGTTCTTTTCCAAGGCAAACCACTCAATATTGCAGTAATCCAAGTCTATGCCCCAACCAGTAATGCTGAAGAGGCTGAAGTTGAACGGTTCTAAGAAGACCTACAAGACCTTTTAGAACTAATACCCAAAAAAAGATGTCCTTTTCATTATAGAGGACTGGAATGCAAAAGTAGGAAGTCAAGAAACACCTGGAGTAACAGGCAAATTTGGCCTTGGAGTACGGAATGGAGCAGGACAAAGGCCATAAAAGTTTTGCCAAGAAAACACACTGGTCATTGCAAACGCTCTCTTCCAACAACACAAGAGAAGACTCTACACATGGACATCACCAGATGGTTAACACCCAAATCAGATTAAAAATATTCTTTGCAGCCAAAGATGGAGAAGCTCGATACAGTCAGCAAAAACAAGACCAGGAGCTGACTGTGGCTCAGATCATGAACTCCTTATTTCCAAATTCACATTTAAATTGAAGAAAGTAGGGAAAACCACTAGACCATGCAGGTATGACCTAAATCAAATCCCTTACGATAATATACAGTGGAAGTGAGAAATAGATTTAAGGGACTAGATCAGATAGACAGAGTGCCTGATGAACTATGGACGGAGGTTCGTGACATTGTACAGAAGACAGGGATCAAGACCATCCCCAAGAAAAAGAAATGCAAAAAAAGCAAAATGGCTGTCTGGGGAGGGCTTACAAATAGCTGTGAAAAGAAGAGAAGTGAAAAGCAAAGGAGAAAAGGAAAGATATACCCATTTGAATTCAGAGTTCCAAAGAATAGCAAGGAGAGATAAGAAAGCCTTCCTCAGTGATCAGTGCAAAGAGAGGAGTACAATAGAATGGAAAAGACTAGAGATCTCTTCAAGAAAATTAGAGATACCAAGGTAACATTTCATGCAAAGATGGGCTCAATAAAGGACAGAAATGGTATGGACCTAACAGAAGCAGAAGATATTAAGAAGAGGTGGCAAGAATACACAGAAGAACTGTACAAAAAAGATCTTCACGACCCAGATTATCACGATGTTGTGATCACTCACCTAGAGGCAGACATCTTGGGATGTGAAGTCAAGTGAGCCTTAGGAAGTATCACTATGAACAAAGCTAGTGGAGGTGATGGAATTCCAGTTGAGCTATTTCAAATCCTAAAAGATGATGCTGTGAAAGTGCTGCACTCAATATGCCAGCAAATACACAGGACTGGAAAAGGTCAGTTTTCATTCCAATCCCAAAGAAAAGCAATGCCAAAGAATGCTCAAACTACTGCATAATTGTACTCATCTCACATGCTAGTAAGGTAGTGCTCAAAATTCTCCAAGCCAAGATTCAATAGTATGTAAACCGTGAACTTCCAGATGTTCAATCTTGTTTTAGAGAAGGCAGAGGAACCAGAGATTAAATTGCCAGCATTCGTTGGATCATTGAAAAATCAAGAGAGTTCCAGAAAAACATCTACTTCTGTTTTATTGATTATGCCAAAGCCTTTGACTCTGTGGATCACAATAAACTGTGGAAAATTCTGAAAGAGATGGGAACACCAGACCACCTGACCTGCCTCTTGAGAAATTTGTATGCAGGTCAGGAAGCAGCAGTTAGAACTGGACATGGTGAAGGAGTCTTTGGGCCTAGAAAAGAAAACAATGGTCTCAAAGGCCCTTGCTGAATCATCTAACTTCGGAGAGAACAAAACCAAACTTTAGGTCCTGCCCTGATGCTCCAGGCCAGTTATATCTACCTGGGACTTATCACCCCCTGTCCAGAAACCTTCCACCCACTACACCTGCCAGGACTTAACACCCCCTGCCCAGAGGACTTATCGCCCCCTGCCCAAAACCTCCCAACCCCTGTTCAATTACAAATGCCATCTCAACTAAAGAACACTGAAAACATCCCTCCTGACTAACTTTCCCTTACCGCTTCCACAAACCTCCCTTTAAATATGAAGCCTCCCTGATTCCTCTTGTGCTCAGCCTGGTCCTCAGGTCGACTGTTGCCCCTCCTTGCCTGAATAAAGGTAACCTACATCCATTGAGGTCGTCTCTCCTTCTTTTGCCTTGGCCTAAACTATACCTTACACATGGAACAACAGACTGGTTCCAAATAGGAAGAGGAGTATGTCAAGGCTGTATATTGTCACCCTGTTCATGTAACTTATATGCAGAGTACATCATGAGAAACGCTGGGCTGGATGAAGCACAAGCTGGAATCAAGATTGCTGGGAGAAATATCAATAACCTCAGATGTGGAGATGACACCACCCTATGGCAGAAAGTGAAGAAGAACTAAAAAGCCTCTTGATGAAAGTGAAAGAGGAGAGTGAAAAGTTGGCTTAAAGCTCAACATTCAGAAAACTAAGATCAGGGCATCCGGTCCCATCACTTCATGGCAAACAGATGGGGAAACAGAGGCAGACTAACTTTTTTGGGGCTCCAAAATCACTGCAGAGCGTGACTGCAGCCATGAAATTAAAAGACGCTTACTCCTTGGAAAGAATGTTATGACCAACCTAGACAGCATATTAAAATGCAGACACATTACTTTGCCAACAAAGGTCCGTCTAGTCAAAGCTATGGTTTTTCCAGCAGTCATGTATGGATGTGAGAGTTGGACTATAAAGAAAGCTGAGCACAGAAGAATTGATGCTTTTGAACTGTGGTGTTGGAGAAGACTCTTGAGAGTCCCTTGGACTGCAAGGAGATCCAACCAGTCCATCCTAAAGGAGATCAGTCCTGAATATTCATTGGAAGGACTGATGCTAAAGCTGAAACTCCAACACTTAGGCCACCTGATGTGAAGAACTGACTTATTTGAAAAGACCCTGATGCTGGGAAAGATTGACAGCTGGAGGAGAAGGGGATGACAGAGGATGAGATGGTTGGATGGCATCACCAAGTCAATGGACATGAGTTTGAGTAAACTCCAGGAGTTGCTGATAGACAGGGAGGCCTGGCCTGCTGCAGTACATGGGGTCACAAAGAATTAGACATGACTGAGAGACTGAAGTGAACTGAACTGAAAGTTAGTAACACTGAATATAATGCAACTACAACTTTTATTCTACCTGAGGAAAAAATGTATGTGTAGTCAAGATTGGCTAAGATTGGAATGAATTTAATTCAGTACATTGTGTTTTGTCAAAAATAAGCTGCTGCAAATTTAGAATTTGATTTTTCTCTCTGGTAACAAAATGAAAGTTTTTTTGGACTACTGGTCTTCTATGATGATAAGCAATTGTTAAAGGTTTCTCTTTACCTCTTAAGTAATCGGTCTAGAAAAAACAAAGATCTTGTCTCTTGTCAAAATAACCACCTATGGGACTTCCCTGGTGGTTCAGTGGTTAAGAATCCACCTGCCAATGTAGAGGACACAGGTTTAACCCCTCAGGGAAGATTCCACATGCTGTGAAACAACTAAGCCCATGCACCACAACTACTGAGTCTGTACTCTGGAGCCCACAAGCTTCAATGACTGAAGCCCCTGTGCCCTAGTGCCCATGCTCTGCAACAAGAGAAGCCACTGCAATGAGAAGCCCATGCACCACAACTAGAGAAAGCTAACTAGCAGAAACAAAGACCTAGAACAGACAAAAATAATCACCTATGTTCTATGTTGTCTCTATCAGGCCTTTGTTTATTTAAATCTGATACTCTCAATATTAAAAGAACTAATTTTGCTCAAAACTGTGTGATTCTAGTTATTACCTTAAAATATTGTGCTACAGAAATAACAGAATTTCTCTGTCAGTTCCATTAGTGAATTCTCATCAGATCTTTAACAATGGGCATTTTTTAAGTCACTAATCATTTACACTGAGTTGTATTTTGATGCTTATGCAAAACTGTTCCTACAAAATGCTTCATTCTCCAGAACATTTATAGGAAGAACTTTTGACAATTACAGGTTATTGATCAGACAATTACTGACACCTTTAAGATCACAAAACTGAACTGGGTATGAATTTCTAGAATGAATGGAAAAACTATATTTAAGAAGAAAGACTATTAATCACATGGGGCTGAATAAACTGAGGAAGTAAAACAGTTCCTTATTATTTTGGTTGTCCAGATTTAAGGAAATCCTTTTTTTTCCCTCTTTTATCTTAAAGCTGACAGTCTTTTGGTAAAATATACTTTGGTAAACAAGGATGAGCATTTACTTTTTCTCCCTACCCAGGCCCTCCAAAAATTTTTTTTCATTTATTTTTATTAGTTAGAGTCTAATTACTTTACAATATTGTAGTGGTTTTTGTCAAAATTTTAAAACTCTTGAGTACTCTTTTCTTGGCAATCTAGTTAGTTATTTTCCTGAGTTCAACACTAATCTGTTCTCCTTGTAACAGAATGCAATTGGAAACATTGGCTATATTACCAATGCTTTGACTGGAATATCATAATTGAAGATGCATAGACTCAGATATGACCAGACAACTTAATGGAACTGTTTGAAATTTGGCTTGGCTTCCTGGCCTCTGAAGGCTTTTAAGAGTCTAGTCTGAGATTTCTTTTTTTTTTTTTTTTTTAATTTTTTATTAGTTGGAGGCTAATTACTTCACATGAGATTTCTTATAAACAGTTCCAGCAAAACAATCCTAGAAAGAGTTTATCTGGTCAATCACTATTCTCACTGAATTTATGTAAATAATCAAGCCAAATTTTATGCAAAATTTTACCATGATTATCCTTGAGGGGAAAATAGGGATAATCTTAGAGAGAAAAATTGTTGTACACATGAGCTTGAGTAGATATTACTCAAAACTTTGTAGATGTTATTAATATATTTGTATCCAATTAATTGCCTTTGAGATTGTGTTGTATACCTGTAAACTGGAATGGATCTTGAATTCTTTTGGGCTTTCCAATATCTCTGCTACAACTCAACTCTCCAAATTAATGTTTTCAATTTTCTCCCACTCTTCTGACTTTGAATCACTAAGAAAAAAATCTGCCCTTTAATCTCCTTAGAAAGGACTATACCAGGTCCTTCTCACTACCCAGACGGCATCAGAACTTCAGAGATTTGAGTCTTGGATACACATCTCACAGTTAAAGAAAGCTCCACCTGACATCTCTTCCTATAGAAGTGCTGAAACCCTCCAAATCAAATTGAGTAGGAAGAGAAATAATTGACCTGGAGACAATCTTCCCAAGATACCAGATCAAGACTTCACATAGAAAAATGGTAAAGAATCCACCTGCCAATGCATGAGACGAAGGAGATATGGGCTTGATCCCTGGATCAGAAGGATCCCCTGGAGAAGGGAATAGCAACCCATCCCTGTATTCTTACCTGGAGAATCCCATGGACAGAGGAACCTGGCGGTCTTTAGTCCAGGGGGTCACAAAGAGTCAGACACAACTGAGTGACTGAGCTAGAGCTAGACATATATGCAAATACATACAAATGAGTACATGAAAAACTAGTGAAATCTGAATAAGATTGATGGATTAAATCAATATCAATTTTGTGGCTGTACTATATACTATATTATTATACTACAGTTTTAGAAGATATCTTTGGGGGAAACAAGATAAAGGATATACTGGATCTCACTCTTTTACTTCTTGGAACTGCATATGACTATAGTTATCTCAAAAGTAAAAGTTTAAAAGAAACTATTAATGTCTTTCTTCTAAAATGAGCATAAACCGATGTAAACTGTATAAACCAATGTAAACTGTATATAGTAAGGCTCCTTCTGCATCTAGGCGATCTTATATTTTATAAAGGACCAAAGACAAGTTTTTAAATGTATTCTTAAGATTTTGAATTTAAACTTTAACCACTACTTATAGTCAATGTAGTGTGTGGGCTAGGTTCTCATTTCCAACTGAATACCAGAGATATGCTTTAAAAACCTGTTAACTATCATGCCACTCACATATCAGTAGATACAGAGAAGTGCCTCCATAAAAATCCGGAATTCACAGTCAGCCAGATGTGGGTTTAAACTCCTTCTCTGCAACCTCACTTACTAGCTTTGTGATAATGATCAAGTCACTGATCCTCATTATACCTGGTTTGTTATGACACTGAAATAAAAAGACATTGGTGGGAAAATGTAGAGCATTTTAGTTGGCAGGTATGTTTGTTCTACCATTCCTTGCACACACACACTGAGTCCAAAAACATTTCTCATTCATGTAAATAGAATTTAATCATATGTCCATGAAACAATTAAGAAAATATTCTCTATGGACTGCACACTCATCAAGGGAAGTAAATTATTTTAATAAAAGTGACATGTCAATTTCCTGGTTCTGAAACTGCAGTTATGGAAGACGGAACCATTGGAGGACAGTGGGTAAAGGGCACATGAAACTTCTCTGTACTATTTTTGTAATATTATATGAATCCCTAATTATTCCAAAGTAAAAAAGGTTTTAAAAAGAGGGAGATAAAAAAGAGGGAGATGTGTCATGATTCCGAGGTTATTGAACAATTCATATTCATTGCCATTTAAAACTCTTCAAAATGTTATTCTTTCCCTCCAAACAGATATTTTAAAATATTTTTTTTTTAATTTCAACATTGAGTGGGACCTTAGAGGTTATCCAAATTTGCTGATACAGAAGTGCTTTGCACGATTTCCCTAACATGTTATTATTTAATTTGAATACCTCCATTGACAGGAAACTCACTCCTTACCAAAGGAACCCTAGCTATTTAGAAGCAGATCTAATACTTTGAAAACTTTCCTTACATTGACCTCAAATCTGCCTCCATCTAATTTTCACCTTCAGTTCATATTTTTCCCTACTCCTCATTTCCAAGGAACTAATAAAGCTTTTTTTGTGGATTTTTAGTATATTAAATAAATCATTCGTTATCCATGTGGATGATGGAATAAGACAGGTAGGTGGTACCTCTCCCTTTCATCACTAAAGGCAGATATTTCCTATCATTTCCTGTAGAAATATCAGGCCAATAATCAGCAGAATTTAACACATTCAAAAGCATATAGTGATAATAATAGGAAACGACAAGATTGTGCCTTGAATTTACATAACACCTTTTCTCTGAATGGCAACTAATAACAAGGCTAGTGCCAGTGCCTCTTCTGAGAAGCAAGGAGCTTCTTGCAAACACCTTGTCTTTGTTTTAACTTATGTCATTTGGATGGGAAATTTCCAAATTTGTGCTTTTTATTATTCATTGCATTATGGAAAGCTAAAGGGGAAAAAACGTTCCTCAGAGCAGCATCCACCTGTAAAGAATTAATACTCCTTTGGATTTGCTGGAAATTTACATGTGAAATCCTCATTAATGCTAATGTGAGTTTTGGAACTGTGTAAATCTCCCATATCAACAACAAAAAAATACTATCTGGAGGACTTCAATTGACATTCTATTAACTCTCTGTTTGATTTTCCTTTTAATCACTGCCCTGTACCCACTGATGCCCCTACAATGGAAAAAAATGTATTTTTCATTATGAAAAATCAATGCAGCTCTCTTTCTCCTTGACCCAGCTCAGAATTGGAACTCTAAGTGTGACTCAACCCTTTAAAACCTTCTCTTGCAGCCAAATCCTCCACTCTCTCCCATTCCCATGTGACAGCAAGGTCTTCTGGCCCCTGGGGCACTAAGCACTCATAAAAAATTCCTTCTTAGTAATTATTGTTATTATTTTCCATTTGGTTAAGTGGCTATATTGTCCATCTAGACTAAAAGGCCACATCCTATGTCCTCCTCCCAAGAGCTCATTAAATCGTGCTGATACTGCTGCAAAATATAAACTTCTGTCCTGGGTTGTTTGGGGTAGTGGCTGGGCAGTGGAAGTAGGGAAATGTCTGCTAGATTGTCAGCTTTGGGAAGTGTATATGGCAGTTGGTCATGGGTGCAAAAGTGGAGTCAGGATCAGGCATGCTGAGGTAAGTCCCAGGTCAGAGGAAAGGGAATTAGCACAAGAGTGAGGCAGTCCTGGGGAAGTACTCAGGACCCAGTGCCCAAGGCAGAGGCTGGTGTGAACAGTCCAAAGTTGAAGTGAAGGTGAGGAGCCAGAAACAAGAGGTCAAAGGAAAGCAGCCAGTCAGAACCAAAAAGGCAAATGGAGTCAGATCTCAAAGGCAGTATTAGGCAGAGTGTTCAGGAAGTCAGAAGTTCAGTAGATAGATTAGCACCAGGAAGTCATAAACATCAGGGGCAAGAGCAAGGTGGAAAGATGAAAATCCAACTAAATAGGCTGATCTGAGGAGGACTACAGAAAGAGAATATGGGTGGGGGTAAGGCAACAGAATTGGAAAGAGCCTACGCAACTGAAATATTTTACCTTGTCTTTCCTCAGGGCTCAGCAATGAAAGAATCTGCTTACAATGCAGGAGACACAACAGGAGCAGCAGTTTTGATCTCTGGGTTGGGAAAATCCCCTGGAGAAGAAAATGGCTACCTACTCCAGTATTCTTGCCTGGAAAATCCCATGGGCAGAGGAGCCTGGCGGGATACAGTGCATATGGTTGCAAAAGAGTCAGACACAACTTAGTGACCAAACAACAACAACAAAAATGCAAAGGGTTTACATGATTCTAGTAAAGGCATAAAACAATATTTGTACACCCAACTCTAGCCGAACACATGATTGAGAATTTGTGACTGAGACAAGTATCACCTTGCAGCAGAAAGATCCTGGCTTGAACATAAATAGATGCTGAGTAAAAATCTGAGGAGACAGAAAACCCTGCAATGTGAAGGTCAAATGCCATACTCTATTATTTTGGATTCTGCAGGTACAAGAAGACTTTTAACTTCAACTATCTTTAGTCCAACAAATCTACAGATTTCTGAAGTGGCTACTGGAGGTAGAGTAAAGAAACCACATTATTCTAAAGTAGTGTTGGGCAACCAAGAGTAGAGGTGGGGTGGGAGGGTGGCATTGGATTTTCTAGGGATACTATACATACCTCAGCCCCAGTTCTGGGTACCTTGTAGTGGCTGTATCTGTGTGTGTTGTGTGTGCTTTATTCTCAGGTAAAGATACTTGAATTAATCATATCCCTTGGTTCATGATATAGTACCAAAGTTGTTCACTAATTTTATTTATTTACATATATCCTTTTATCCCCATTCCCACTCCCTTTCTCCATAGACAAGGATTTCAACATTACTTTAAAAATGTGTTTTAGCAATATGTGTACTGTTGTGTACATCCATTTTCCCTCACTTTTATTGAAGTCTTCCCTCACCATCCTATGTAAAATTGCAACCTTATACTGAATATGTTCTATTTACCTCCAGACTTCTTCATCCTGTCCTCTATTTCTCTCTCCAGGACTGACCAGGTAGACTACCTCAATGGGCTCCCTCACCCTTCTGGCTTCCTATTATGTTTGGCCAGTGGGAAGACCAGGAGGAGGCCTGAGAAAAGAAGAGTTGGGCTATTTATTCACCCAGCTCCCTCCCTGACATCTAGGGCTGGCTGAATCCCTTGGTCTAAGGTCACTATGTTCATTGTGTTGTGCAATGCTTAGTCGCTCAGTCGTGTCCAACTTTTTCTGACCCCCAAGGACTGTCCATGGGGCTCCTCTGTCCATGGGGATACTCCAGGCAAGAATACTGGAGTGGGTTGCCATGCCCTGCTGCAGGGGATCTTCCCAACCCAGGGATCGAACCCAGGTCTCCCACATTGTAGGCAGATTCTTTACCATTTGAGCCACCAGGGAAGCCCAAAGATACTGGAGTGGGTAGCCTATCCCTTCTCCAGGGGAACTTCCTGACCCAGAAAATGAGCTGGGGTCTCCTGCATTGCAGGCGGATTCTTTACCAGCTAAGCTACCAGTTCATTAGAAGGCATAGAATCTCAATCTCTCCTCCTTCTAGTGACTTCTCTGTTTTTTAACCCTTCAAGACCTTGGGGTGATAATTGAGTCCCACTGTACACTATCCTTTATGGTTTAACCTGTATCTTACCTACACCTTTGTAAATAGCTCTTCAAAGTATCCTACCTGAGTGTTCCATCTACCAAGACCCTGATTGATTTGAATTGCCGCCTCCTACCAATATTCTTTTCCGCCTTATTTTTCTCTGTAGCACTTATTCTGTCTAATCTATTATATATTTAACTTTTCCTCTTGCTTATTATTTGCCTCTCTCAACCAAAATGTCAGGGCAGGGATTTTGATCAGTTTTATTCAATATGAACAGGGTAAAAGTTTATAAATATCTGTTGAATGATTAAATAAATACATGACTATACAGGTAGGCAGAAGTTAGATCACGCAAGGCCTTGCAGGCAGTAGTTGGGAGTCTACATCTTATTCTGTGCACAATGGGAACCATTTAAGAAGAATTTCATATAAGAGAAGGACTGGTTCTGATTTAAGTTTTAAGATCACTCTAAGTACGATGGAAAATGGAAGTTGAGAGATCAGTTAAATGTCTCTTGCAACTGTTCAGGTGAAAGCCTACAATAAAGAAGGAAAAGAGTGATACTATGAGAGAGATTTTTCTTGGAGTCTTCTCAAGCTATAGGCCATAAATAAAACTTTTGTTCATTAGTCAGAGCTGGATTGGTTTGGCTGAGGATGTTCTCAGCACCCCAAGCAATGATCTCAGCAGGATCTTCCCAACTTTGAAATCTTCCATACATATGTGCTGAACCTTAGCAATTAAAAACATATGGATTAAGTTTGAAGGAAAACACCATTGGGATGATACTAGACATGATATTTTCAAAAGGGCATAAAAACCCTACACTCCTTATATTCAAAACTAAGATGTCAGGACTACCCTGGTGGTTCAGCAGCTAAGACTCTGTGCTCCCGATGTAAGGGGCCTGTGTTCAATACCTGGTCAGGGAACTAGATCCCACATGCTACAACCAAGAGTTCATGTGCCACAACTTAAAAAAAAAGAAAGAAAAAAGATCCTGCATGTTGCAACAAAGACCCAGCACAGCCAAATAAATGAATATATTTTTTTAAAAAACTATGATGTCAAAAGCATCATACGAACTTCTGAATAACATGATTTTAAAATATGAATCCAAGCACTTAAGAACAATACATTACACTATAGAAACCATTAATCCCAATGGTAATCTACCTATGCCATGCAGCCAACAGATTAGTCTTTTTCTTCCCTCTCCAGAAAATGCCCCATGATTCCATTAGCAGATAATATGCTTCAAAAAAGTGATTTTGTATGTAGACAAATTCCAACTCAGTAGCAAGTAATTGTATATCAATGTTTCTGAAATGGAATTAAACTTTAAAAAATGATAGGAGCCCTTCTCTTGTCAGAGTAGATATTTAGAATATTTTTCCCTAGGAGCTTCCTCAATACATTATCCATTACAGGAAAATGGAATTTTACCTCATCTATTATGCCAGGCAGGTTCGAAGGGCTTTCAGAAGATATCAAAGCTTTAAAGTCCCTAGTCTTGGTGGATTAAGTTATTTTCCTAATAGCTTCTATAATTCCTAGTCTTTTGGCATTTGAAATAGGAATAATACACCATGTTATTCTCTGGGTCTTCAGAGTAGGTGAAAGACACAAACTTGCTGACATAATGGTAAGTGTTCCTGCGATCCCTACAATGATGTCAAACCCCAGAAAAACCTAAATTGGTTGAGACCTATCTACCCCTGGAGATAGTGCTTACACTTTTATTTCTGTGGGATCTATGGGATAAAATGTTATTCTCAGGAATTACTGTTTAAAATAACAATCCCATAAGAGAGTTAGAAAAAGTCTGGAAGGGAACGATGTGGGACTCTCACCTGGAACAATCAAAGAATACCACTAAAGCCAAAACAGTGGTTCCCAAGGGCTTGTTTGTAAACTCAAGCCAGTCCATGATAATTTTACCTGACCATGGTGAAAAGAGAAAAACATGGACAGCATGTGTGCTTTCAAAACACTAAAATAAGTTAATATTTTTATTGTAATATTATCTCCCATTTCCTTCTTTTATAAAATAATAATGTAAACAGGTAGTAGGTGAGTTTTCTTTTTATAATGTCCTCACTTGGCAAGATAAAATGTTAGTGATCCTGTATCAGTCCATCCATTTGGTATGATGATCGTAATGTTGTTAACTGGTAAAATCTAAATTTGGTTATCATTAGCCTAGGTGACTTTTCAGCTTCACAAAAGATTGAATGATCCAGGTCCTGGACATAAACCTTACTGGCCTTCCTTTGAGTTTTCATAGCATATGACCTGGACAGGTATATTATGACACTGACAGTCTTTGCCCTCCCTCTAGCTTCTATGAATGTGAGGTTAAAGGATAAACTAGTACTCTTCTTATCTTTTCCAGTGTGGCTTTACAGCTGATCTTGCCTGTGCAGTGGCCATGAATGCAATTCAGGAGTTCCCCACCACAGAAGGGACACCTATGCATCTAACCAGTGTGAAAGGAAGTTGGCTGCCTGTGAATCTAGCCAAACTTTGCAAGGCCATTCATTCCACTGTTGGGCAGCCCAAGTGGTTGAAAGTGTTTCACTATACTGAGTTCAAATATTGCATCCTGTAATTTTCACTTATTGGTCTTACCTCTGTATACTGGGGCAACATAGAGTCAGGGGAATTTCTCCCTTGCAAAAGAGGAAAACTAGCATATTTACTTCCCTCAAAGTATTTCTTCCTCCAAAAACTGCTTCTCAGAACACAATTTTCAAGCTTTTCTGAATTCTGAAATTAGCCTTCTTCAAGGAAAACTTCTCAACACTCTCTTCATGGCCAGATATGAACCCGGGTGGGGCCTGGCCAATTCCTGCTTTGATATGGACACTTGCTTGAATATTTTCCTGATTATAAATATTTTTCTGAAAGTATCAGTTACATTAGGATCATACACATACATCTGGAATCACTACAATGATATATTTATTTGTTCATTATTTCAGGGAACACTATAGACTTCCTGTATGCATGGCACTGTAGGCACAGAGGGATTGTATTAATCAGAGTTCAGAGAAACAGAACCAAAGGAATATAAAAGAAGTTTTATTATGAAGAATTAGCTCACGCAGTTATGGAGGTCAAGAAGCCTCACAATTTGCTGTCTGCAAGCTGGAAACCCAGGAAAGCTACTGATTTAAGTCAGTCTAAGTCTGAAGGTCTGAGAACCAAGGAAGCCAAAGATTTAAATCCTAGTTCAAGGACAGGAGAAAATGAGATGTCCCAGCTCAAGACATTAGGCAGGGGAAAAGAAGGTGAATTCCCCCTTTCTCTGCTTTTTTGTTCTATTCAGGCCCTAAATGGATTGGATCATGCCCACCCTCATTGGGAAAGAAAACCTACTTTAAAGAGTCCACCAATTCAAATGTTAATCTCATCCAGAAATACTTTCACAGACATAGACAAAAGTAACATTTAACTAGATAACTACATATCCCCCGAACTAGTCAAGCTGACACATAAAATTATCACAAGAGGTATGTAAAGATTTAGACCATACTTCTTGCCTTTAAAGAGCCATAAAAATAATTCAGAAATGAGAAATATCCAAAAACAGCCTGCATTCATATAACACTATTGGCCAATATGTGCTAAATGCTGTACCATCTTAAAATTTTTAATCATCACAATCCTATAATGGAATTGCTATTATTATCATCTCCATTTTGGAGATGAGGAAGCTGAGACATAAAGAAGTTAAGTAAATTGATCCAAATCACACTACTATTACAAGGCAGAGCTAGTATCAAAGTCTGACAATATTACTTCACATCTGAAGCTATTAATCACTGTGCTATAGTACAGAATATAAGTATATAAAACATATCATTAAAGTTAGAATACTACTTAAATGCCAAGAAATACAAATCAATGTAGAATGATATTAAGAGATAGGGGGTATGGATGTAAGGAGGGCTGTGGGTGTGTTTGGAGAGGTAAGTTGAACAGAGAAGTTTTTTAAGAATAAATCAGTCTTGTGCCAGGCCTTAAATGAAAAGAAACACAGTTGATTGTCAAACTTGCTATTCCTAACCTCAGTCATTTTAATACAGAAAAGACCTTAATAGGATTTAAAACAATTATCCCATGATAAGGTTGTCTGGTTCTTGGCCTCAGATATAAATCTGAAGCAATGCTGGCACAAGCATTCTACAGGGAGATATAATTAAAAGGAAGTAAAGGCTGATTTACAAGACTTTATGAAATGGACCATAAACTTCAGAAATTGGCCATAGCAGTTGGAGATGTAGTTAATCTTGTAGGACTGAAGAGTGAGTTAGCTATTCAGAAGAAAACACTGATAGAGAAATCAATACATCTAAGATCCTGGGATAAGAATGGTGGGAAATTTGGGGATGAAGGATGGGGCATAAAGCAAATTCCTTACAACAGCAAATGTATTGGGCATTAATCACCCCAAATGTTATTTAACATATTGTGGAGAATCACTAAAAAGTTTTTCCCTTCAAAGAAAATGAATCATTTAAAGTTGATGAAGTTTTATCATCATTTTGATGGCCTTTATTCCAGTTTATATTTTTCAATCACTAAATGGCATTACTCTTTATTTCTACCCTCTGTTTGCAAATTTCTATACTACATGTGAGAAATTTTAAAGAAAAAAATAGGAATGACTATCTTTAAAATATAGTTCCATTGCCTTTCAGAACCATGATTCTTCTGTATGTTGTTTGTACAAATAATCACAAACAATTGCTTTTCAGCAAACCATGGTTTTGATCTTGGAGCTTTTCGCTTCTTTTCAGCCAGCTTAGGCTAAAATTAACTATGAAAACTAAAATCACACTCACTTTATGAAGCTATCCCTGGTATGTTCTTTCACCTATTATTAGCACATGAAAAATAACTGATTCAGCAAAAAATAAACCATTAGGTTTTTTGTCTCTTTGGGGCTAATTTATGCATTGAAGATATTTAGGAGATCTTGGTTAACATTCTACTAGCACAGCATGGCTACATTTTACAACAAGGATTCCAATAAAAGTGAAAATTTTCCATTACCCGGGTGTTTCAAATAGCCAGACTGCTTATAGACTTTAGTAGAACATCTTCACTAAAATCTTTACTACCTGAGTTTTTCCTGATCATCCTTGTTCATCGAGTGCTTGGAATATGTGATAAGCTGTACTGTTCTTCATGATTGCACGACCACATCTTACATCCCACCTCTTAAAAGGCAGGGACTGTATCTCTATATTGCATCACCAGAGTCTAGTATAAAGTTTATCTCAGTAGATGTTGATGGTTGAGAATGTGAGTGTATGGATGTGTCCGTCCTTCAAGCCTCTCAGAAATCAACATGCATGCCTGCTTAGTCGCTTCAGTCATGTACGACTGTTTGCAACCCTATGGACTGTAACCCACCAGGACCAGGGGCTTCTGTCCATGGGATTATCCAGGCATGAATACTCACTCTCAAACTTGCCCTTCTTCTTTGTTCCTCTGACCCTGACCTGCCAGTCCGCTTGCTAGTTTGTTAGGTCCCCTTGGTATATGTAGTGGTTAGCTCTCTTCCTCCTTTCCTGAGCCTGAACTTGTATTAATCTTCACTTTCCTTTCACTTGGAGCCTTTCCTGTTTTTTACCTCTACTGCTGCCTAGCATTTTAGAGCCTCTTGTCAAAGAAAATTTATTTCACATCTTCTCACAACAATTTAAATAGGTAGGTATGGCAACTATTATTAGTCAGTTTTCAACATGGAAATGAGGATTTGGGAGGTCAAGTGAACAAAGATCACACAGAAAGTCAGTGGTGGAACAGATTATGGCTTCCAAACTGGTTGAAGAACTTCTCAACCCAGGCATGTTTCCATATGGGCAACATGAAATAGGAGTCCAAAATCCTAACCTAAAAAACTATTTTTATTTTCCTCTCTGACAGCATCAAGGAGGCAGCATATTATAGAGGTGAAGAGCTTTGATACCAGAGCTGAACTCCCAAGATGCTGAAATCATAAATCATAGCACTGTCATTTATTAGCTGTGTGACCCTGAGCAAATGATTTCACTTCTCTGTGCATCAGTTTTTTCTTTATAAACTGGAGGAAATAACTGTACCACCAATCTGCATTGTGGTGAGCATTACATGAGTAATACCTACTTGCTTATATCAATGCCTGGAACACATTAATAGTACAATAATACTGGCTATTATTATTATTGCAGGGTCTAAGGCCCTAATATTTCCACTATGGATTCAGTTCTGTCAAGGCAGATTCTATGTAGGTGGGGGATCTGAGGCACAGAAAGTTAGCTCATGTAGTAAGTGGTAGAACTAGGCCTTGGTCTCAGGTTTTCTCAGTCTAAATGATTTGCTTCTCTCTATTCCCAGGTTGCCTATATTAAGTACACAATCTAAGGAAAAAGGATGGCAGGGCTTCAAAAGAGATATAAAGTAACTCTCCATTCCACCACAATTTGAACAGAATAATCACTGTGCTAATATTCCTGAATGATAGATACAATTGACAGTATAAGGATTGTGATATTGCAGTTCTTCACTTATTTGGGCCAGTTAAGAATGTGCCAGGATTATACAGAAATTCAAAATATGAATAATTGGTATCAGTTCAGTTCAGTCACTCAGTCGTCTCCGACTCTTTGCAACCCCATGAATCGCATCAGGCCAGGCCTCCCTGTTCATCACAAACTCCCGGAGTTTACTCAAACTAATGCCCATCGAGTCGGTGATGCCATCCAGCCATCTCACCCTCTGCTGTCCCCTTCTCCTCCTGCCCCCTATCCCTCCCAGCATCAGGGTCTTTTCCAATGAGTCAACCCTTCGCATGAGGTGGCCAAGGTATTGGAGTTTCAGCTTCAGCGTCAGTCCTTCCAATGAACACCCAGGACTGATCTCCTTTAGGATGGACTGGTTGGATCTCCTTGCAGTCCAAGGGACTCTCAAGAGTCTTCTCCAACTCCATAGTTCAAAAGCATCAATTTTTTGGCGCTCAGCTTTCTTCACAGTCCAACTCTCACATCCATACATGACCACTGTAAAAACCATAGCCTTGACTACATGGACCTTTGTTGGCAAACTAATGTCTCTGCTTTTGAATATGCTATCTAGGTTGGTCATAACTTTCCTTCCAAGGAGTAAGCGTTTTTTAATTTCATGGCTGCAGTCACCATCTGCAGTGATTTTGGAGCCCAAAAAAATAAAGCCTGACACAGTTTCCACTGTCTCCCCATCTACTTCCCATGAGGAGATGGGACCAGATCCATGATCTTAGTTTTCTGAATGTTAAGCTTTAGGACAACTTTTTCACTCTTCTCTTTCACTTTCATCAAGAGGCATTTTAGTTCCTCTTCACTTTCTGCCATAAGGGTGGTGTCATCTGCATATCTGAGGTTATTGATATTTCTCCCAGCAATCTTGATTCCAGCTTGTGCTTCTTCCAGCCCAGTGTTTCTCATGATGTACTCTGCATAGAAGTTAAATAAACACAGTGCCAATATACAGCCTTGACGTACTCCTTTTCCTATTTGGAATCAGTCTGTTGTTCCATGTCCAGTTCTAACTGTTGCTTCCTGACCTGCATACAGGTTTCTCAAGAGGCAGGTCAGGTGGCCTGGTATTCCCATCTCTTTCAGAATTTTCCACAGTTTATTGTGATCCACACAGTCAAAGGCTTTGGCGTAGTCAATAAAGTAGAAATAGATGATTTTCTGGAACTCTCTTGCTTTTTTGATGATCCAGCAGATATTGGCAATTTGATCTCTGGTTCCTCTGCCTTTTCTAAAACCGGCGTGAACATCTGGAAGTGCTCAGTTCACATATTGCTGAAGCCTGGCTTGGAGAATTTTGAGCATTATTTTATTAGTGTGTGAGATGAGTGCAATTGTGCAGTACTTTGAGCATTCTTTGGGATTGCCTTTCTTAGGGATTGGAATGAAAACAGACCTTTTCCAGTCCTGTGGCCACTGCTGAGTTTTCCAAATTTGCTGGCATATTGAGTGCAGCAGTTTCACAGCATCATCTTTCAGGATTTGAAGTAGCTCAACTGGAATTCCATCACCTCCACTAACTTTGTTCATAGTCATGCTTTCTAAGGCCCACTTGACTTGACATTCCAGGATGTCTGGCTCTAGGTGAGTGATCACACCATTGTGATTATCTGGGTCGTGAAAATCTTTTTTGTACAGTTCTTCTGTGTATTCTTGCCACCTCTTCTTAATATCTTCTGCTTCTGTTAGGTCCATACCATTTCTGTCCTTCATTGAGCCCATTTTTGCATGAAATGTTCCCTTGGTATCTCTAATTTTCTTGAAGAGATCTCTATTCTTTCCCATTCTGTTGTTTTCCTCTATTTCTTTGCATTGATCGCTGAGGAAGGCTTTCTTATCTCTCCTGGCTATTTTTTGGAATTCTGCATTCAAATGGGAATGTCTTTCTTTTTCTCCTTTGCTTTTTGCTTCTCTTCTCTTCACATCTATTTGTAAGGCCTTCTCAGACAGTCATTTTGCCTTTTTGCATTTCTTTTCTGTGGGGATGATCTTGATCCCTGTCTCCTGTACAATTTCACGAACCTTCATCCATAGTTCATCAGGCTCTCTGTCTACCAGATCTAGTCCCTTAAATCTATTTCTCACTTCCACTGTATAGTCATAAGGGATTTGATTTAGGTCATACCTGAATGGTCTAGTGGTTATCCCTACTTTCTTCAGTTTAACTCTGAATTTGGCAATAAGGATTTCATGATCTGATCCACAGTCAGCTCCCCATCTTGTTTTTGCTAACTGTATAGAGCTTCTCCATCTTTAGCTGCAAAGAATATAATCAATCTGATTTCAGCGTTGACCATCTGGTGATGCCCAAGTGTAGAGTCTTCTCTTGTGTTGTTGGAAGAGGGTGTTTGCTATGACCAGTGCGTTCTCTTGGCAAAACTCTATTAGCCTTTGCCCTGCTTCGTTCCATACTCCAAGGCCAAATTTGCCTGTTACTCCAGGTATTTCTTGACTTCCTACTTTTGCATTCCAGTCCCCTATAATGAAAAGGACATCTTTTTTGGGTGTTAGTTCTAAAAGATCTCGTAGGTCTTCATAGAACTATTCAGCTTCAGCTTCTTCAGTGTTACTGGTTGGGGCATAGGCTTGGATATCCGTGATAGTGAATGGATTGCCTTGGAAACGAACAGAGATCATTCTGTCATTTTTGAGATTGCATCCAAGTACTGCTTTTCAGACTCTTTTGTTGACTATGATGGCTACTCCATTTCTTCTAAGGGATTCCTGCCCACAGGAGCAGGTATAATGGTCATCTGAGTTAAATTCACCCATTCCAGTCCATTTTAGTTCGCTGATTCCTAGAATGTCTACATTCACTCTTGCCATCTCCTGTTTGACCATTTCCAATTTGCCTTGATTCATGGACCTAACATTCCAGGTTCCTATGCAATATTGCTCTTTATAGCATTGGACCTTGCTTCTATCACCAGTCCCACCCACAACTGCATATTGTTTTTGCTTTGGCTCCATCCCTTCATTCTTTCTGGAGTTATTTCTCCACTGGTCTCCAGTAGCATATTGGGCACCTGGGGAGTTCCTATTTCAGTATCCTATCATTTTGCCTTCTCATACTGTTCATGGGGTTTTCAAGGCAATAATATTGAAGTGTTTTGCCATTCCCTTCTCCAGTGGACCACATTCTCTCATACCTCTCCACCATGACCCAACTGTCTTGGGTGGCCCTACACGGCATGGCTTAGTTTCCTTGAGTTGGACAAGACTGTGGTCCTGTGATCAGATTGGCTAGTTTTCTGTGATTATGGTTTTAGTGTGTCTGCCCTCTGATGCCCTCTCGCAACACCTACCATCTTACTTGGGTTGGGGTACTTACCTTGGACGTGGGGTATCTCTTCACAGCTGCTCCAGCAAAGCGCAGCTGCTGCTTCTTACCTTGGACAAGGGGTTTCTTCTCAAGGCCACCCCTCCTGACCTTGAACTTGGAGTAGCTCCTCTAGGCCCTCCTGCGCCAGCGCAGCAGCCGCTCCTTGCAGATGGGGTAGCTCCTCTCGGGCGGGGCCCCTGACCTCCGGTGTGGGGTAGTTCCTCTCGGCCACCAACCCTGACCTCAGGCGTGTGGTAGCTCTTCTTGGCTGCCGCCGCTGACCTCAGCTGTGGGGAAACTCCTCTCGGCCACCGCCCCTTACCTCGGACGTGGGGAAGCTCCTCTTAGCCGCCGCTCCTGCGCTGTCGCAGCCTGGAACTCTCGGTCGCTACCCCCGACCTTGGGCGACGGGTAGCTCCTCATGGCCACTTTTTCCTTTCTTATGAAGTCAGAAAGCATATTAGTCATTGTAGTAGACATGTTGCTAGCTGGCAATAATTAGTGTACATTCGTATTTCCAAAATAAGCTGTTTTGAGGTCATCCTTGGTTATTAACTTACCCTCATTTTTAATTATTATGTGTTGAAAAATATGATTTTATAAAAAATGTTGCTGTGTAGATGTGTGACTAGAAAGATCACTTTGCATACACTTGGAAATTTTTGCCCTTTTGTTTTTAGGCAAAATCTCTTTTGCAGATCTTAAAAAAAGGGGGTTGAGATCCTATTGTGTGCTGGCAATTGGACTAGGTTCTTGGTATATTTTCTCAGTCATAACTTTGACCACAGTCATTTTGAGACTCTATTGCCAGAGTGCCTAATCACATTTCTGTTCTGTCTCCCACCTACAAGCTAGTTATTCCTGTGTCTGTTTTTCTCAGCCAGATATAATTTCCCTGTTTGCTACTAGCTGAAGACATAACTTGTGTATTGTTTCTGTGAGAGAAAGTACATAAGAGTATCTGGTTCAAGCTAGGTGCCTCAAAGAATGATTTTTTGTATGGACTTCTCCCATTTACTCCACTCAAACACATGACTCCACTGTCTGCTCTGAATTCTGATGTCTGTATCTTTCTTTATCTCTGCATAATCTCCTTGGCTTCCTGACTTTTCAGTTGTGCTAACTACTAGTATGGTCTTAGCAAACTCTGCAGTCCCATAATTTATCTGATGGCCCCAGCATTACTGTCACTCAAAGTTCTAGCATAACATTTTATGGAAAACAAGGCATTCTATTTATGATTACTTCGCACCAGGTTGAAATAGCTGCTTCTGCTACCCCTAGCTAAACTGCATCATCTGATGTCATGATCAGTAAGTATTGTACTAATTGGCAAGGAAAAAATGCATTAGCAGCACTACTGTAAAATCAAGTTCAAATAGACTAAATAAAATGTATGTCTTATGCTGCCCTTTGGAAAAAAAAAAGAGAGATCATTTCTGGTCCTTGGTTCAGGTCAACTTATCTCACCAGAGTATAACTATAGTCATGCATCTTTGTTCACTGGTGAACACTCCACTGGTTGTTCTGTCCATATCAATAAATCTATATGAAAGCCTCCTGACAGCTTACAATGACGTCAGCTGTGCACAGCATAGCAAAACATAATAAAGAAGCAATGCTGCTGACCTAGCAATAACTCTCTAGTGAATAATGAACTAGGGAAGACCTTTGAGGTGATGGTCACTGGGGCAGCAGTTCATGGAACAGCTATAACCTATGATGGGCAGGGGCCAACCTAGCTACCAGCTGCAAATTCTCTCCCCATGCCCTGAGCACCAACACATTTACTTGGATGCTGTGTCTGCCAGAGATATAAGACTCTGGGTACTCACAAGTAAGGTAATATCACTCCACTTTACGTGTGTGTGTTTATGTTAGTCAGTTGTGTGTGACTCTTTGTGAGACCATGGACTGTAGCCCACAAGTCTCCTCTGTCCATGGAATTCTCCAGGCAAGAATACTGGAGTGGCTTGTCATTCCCTTCTCCAGAGGATCTTCCCAACCCAGGGATCAAACCCAGGTCTCTCACACAGCAGGCGGATTCTTTACCATCTGAGCCATCAGAGACACAGGTCAAATTCTGTTGCCCAAAACACAACAAATCCAGGCAAAACGTACTATTACAGACTTAGAGTCTGACAGAAATGTTGATACTGTTCTCAACCCCAATGTTATGAAGGTAGCCCAAGAACTGAAAGAACAGGACTCTCCAAATCAAATTCCAAGGCTTCAATCTGCTTCAAATACACTTACAGAGTAGGAAACATTCTGTATGCCTCTCAGAAAAAAAATACTAGCAACATTTTACCACGATGGGAAGTTGTCTCCATGGTGCATTTATGACAGATGAACTTCCAGAGGGAATTGCAGCTGTGGTACCCAGAGAGGTACATCTGCAAGAAATTTACTAGGCAGAAGAGAAAAAAATCTTCATGACATTCTCCCCAAAGGGAAATTTCTGTAACCTTTTTTTGACAGGCAAGTAATAAGTATTCACACAGGAGCATATTGCTTATATTCCCCTGACAGGCAAGAACTTTTTTTACCCTGACAAAAATTATGGAGGATAAACTCTGGGTATATTTCTTGTACTAATCCAGGTGCAAGATTTCATTGCTTGAGTGAAGCCAAAGGCAAAGAGTCAATAAAGTACTCAAAAATTATAATAGAAGGAAAAAGTAGATCTTGAGGTGAAGACAAAAGGGCTCCCGGTTACGTAAGTTGGCTTCAGTCTCTAGAAAACAGATGAACCTTTTGGGCACCTCTCTGCTTCTCTCTAACCTAGGAAAATGTGCCTGTAAGTCATGGCTACTATCCATCAATGAGTAGCATTGTAGTGGCATCCTCTTCTGGTAATGATATTCTATTCTTATATTTTTAAAAATGGATGGATGCATGGATAGAAGATAGATAGGAGCAGCAGCAATAATACTAAAAATCAGCCTTGAGAACTAAAACAGAAATATTACCCAAATTCATTGGCCAGGCTCAGGGAACTTTATTGAGTTGCCAGTATTCCCAGACAATGGTAACCATAAGTTAAAAGGAATTCTAACAAGAAAAGAAATGTCAGCATAAATTTCATGGTGACTGACAGACATTAGTGAGGAATGTACTTTTATCTCTGCATGTGATAGTGCCTGTAGTCTTAGATATTCACTGAAAGGATATACTGACTGTATCTGAATTGCTTATCTAGGCACTGCCATGTCCTGCCCTGTGAGGCTAATGGTATGAGTTTTAGTGGTCACCCAGCTGGTGGCAAGATGGCTACAGCAAAGGCTCAAGACAGATATCAAGAAGCTAACAAATGATAATATTAAATATTTACATGATATGTGGGTCTAACAAGACTGAGTAAGGCAGTGAGGGTAGGAGCCTCTTGATGTGAAGGCAAGGAGTAGCAAGTATGCCTTTATTCTTTCTGTTATTATGTGGCTTGATATGTTGACGTCTCATTTTTCAAATCCTTATTCTTGCTCCCCATTTTAAACTTCTCCTTCCTTCTCTATTCTCTATTTCCATATGTCCCATTTCAAATTCCATTTCTTACTTTAGCTGTCCACCATTTCTGGTTCTCTGGAGCTCCTCGAGATGGAGTGCAAGGTGCACCTTCCCCAAGTTGCCAGGGGTCTCACTTGGCCCCAGAGATTCTGAGGAGTTTTCCATGCAGTAAAGCAGAGAGTGCTCCATTTATTCAGATTTTTCCATCCTGAATACCATTCTATTTATGTCTTATTTTTATGCAATGTTGATAAGCTAATTTTTGTGGGTGGGTAATGGGTTACTCTAGCTCTTGCGCATGCATGTTAAGTCCCTTCAATCATGTCCAATGCTTTGCAACCCCATGGACTGTAGCCCACCAGGCTCCTTTGACCATGGGATTCTCCAGGCAAGAATACTGGAGTGGGTTGCCATGCCCTCCTCCAGGGGATATTCCCAACCCAGGGATCAAACCTGCATCTCTTATGTCACCTGCATTGGCAGGCAGTTTCTGTATCACTAGCACCACCAAGGAAGTTCTTAGCAGTAGTAATTAATTACATTTTACCTGGAAACTCTTTGGAGATAATGTTGTGGCCCCCAGACCTATTTCAATAGTGAAAATATCACACCCTTTGTCAGGCCAAGAAGAGATCTTTCTGGTCAGGGGAAAATTTGGGGGTAGGACAGGGGCCTCCATATCATACCTCCATCAGCATCCAATAACAAGATTGGTCCAGATCACAAGTCCACTGCATGTTAGGAGTCATCTGGTTTCTGCTGTATCCATCCCTGAAAAAAACAAATAGGGCAGTGTGAGAAGGTACCAGGCAAGACCAACTCTGAAATTCACAGGGCTAAATGTCACCTGTCCCACTGAAAGAACGTCAGTGATTTCTACTTTAAAAAATGATTAATGAATATAAGTAATAAATTCTGTGAAAAACCTACATAAGTCACCCATTATTAGGAACAATTAAGCAACCAATTAATTATGGGAATTCAAATTGCAAGACCCTCACAAGTTTCTAAGTCAACTGCTAATATCTTTTCAGCTCACTCCTATGGAGTAGGAGCAGAAGTATCATTATGCCAAGCTGATTTTTTACCAAGTGCTTGAGGAGGTGCTTGAGTTTAATTGCACCCAACCAACCTACTTCCTAGGAGTGGGTAGGCAGGTGTGGAGCAGGGGAAAGGCAGGATGTGGGCGTGAAATGAATTAAATCCTTCCCAATGTGTGCTAATATGCTTTCAGCTACCTTTGCCTTATCTGAGAAGGCTTTAAAGGGGTCCAAAGAAATTGAACCCTCCTATTTCAGTGAAATGTTTGTTTTCAAATCCATTCATGCTTGGCCAAGGGATTTAGGGGTAAAGGAATGTCCAACTAAGAGCCCAGATAATTAAATGTCACATAGAAATATATACAAGGCATTTTGAAAGTGTCTACATGATTCTTGAGACAATTTACCTAGATGACTGCATATACATCTAGTGTCCACACATTAATTCTGGGTAATGGTGAGTCTGAAAAACATTCCTAAGAAGAATAATGATGATCAATACCAGAAATTATCTGCCTCAGTTAGCCTGGTCCCCTCAATGTTAACATTACAATAAAAGCTCTAACAGACAATCCCTGAAATCTCAGGAGCTTAACACAATAGAAATCTTACTCAAGCAAAGTCCAAAACAGATGTTCCTTATGGGTAAGGGGTTATTTTGGCACCCACACTGGTGGAATCTGTACCAGTTCTACCTTGTTGATTCCAAGGTTGCCCAAGGTATCAACATCAAGTCAGTGGATAGAAGAAGAGAAACAGTACACGATCACATGGGCAGGTTTATGGGCCAGGACTAAAAATGACATACAATGTAAATCCACGTTCCATTGGCCAGAACTCAGCTAAATGGCCATGAATCACTGTGTGAAGGCTAGGAAATGTAGTCCATGTGTCTAGGAAGAAAATAGAAATGGCAAATAACTAGCCAGTCTCTGCAACATATTCCATTCTCATCCCCACCTCTGGTACCCCTTTTCTGAATCTCCTCCCACCACGAATTCTCTAAATTCAGCCCACTCTTCCAGGCTCCAGTCAAACCTTTCCTGGTCACCCCCAGCCTTTACATGTCTCCCCATCTTTCACAGATACTTTTATCCCACTGCTTCCAAACTATAGCTTAGGCACACCCAGCAGCAGAATAACCTAGGCATCTTGATAAAATGCAGATTCCTGAGTATCACCCATGGCCTGAAGAATTAGACTGTCTGAAGTTCAGGAATTTGTGTGTTTAACAAAGATCTCAGGTGATTCTAAAGCACACTAACATATGAGATCACTAATCTAGGAGGCTCGTCATCTCTGCATCTGATTATATGAAACGTATAACGCTTCTCTAGATTTGTCAATCTCCAAGTAAATGCCAACAAAATCTCAGGCTTTCTATAGGTTGAGGTGATGTCTGTTCCTTCTATTATTTCCCAAACAGTGTCTGAGGCTCTGTTGGGCACATAATAAAAGCTAAAAGTGCATTTCCATGTTGATTGTGGATTGATCAATGAAATGTAGAGCTATCAAGTAAAATACACTGGATAAAGAGAATTTTTCAAACTGGAAAGATAAAGGCTGAGAAGTGACATGGTGAGAGCACAGAAAACCATGAAAGGCCAAGTTGGAGGGAATAAGAACTGGGTCATTTCTTCCTGGTAATATTAGAATTTTGCCCCTCATCCAATAACAACAAAAAACAGCCAATCACGTTCAACAAACGGTGAAAAGAAGCAAAAGGAAGGACTACTTTGCACCATTTTTAATGAACTGAAAAAATTTGTTCCCCTGAAAAGAGAAATTTATATATAATAAAATTCAAAATATAAATAATTTGCAAATGGTACATGCAATACAATACAGGGCACTAATAGAAACTGGGAAGTTGGAGGACACCCCTAACCCATGAGGGTTTTGATGTCATTGACAGAAAAGATACCTGCCCTTTAATTATGCCCTTGTACCCTTTTGAAAATGGAATGTTTCAACTATGGGAAAGACCCTGTGTCTTTACAGGAGTGGAGTTTTGGCAAAATTGGATAAATGTTGTGCAACCAACCATGAACATTTAGACTAGGTTACTATCTCATGTCCAATGTGGCCATGAGTTCATAAAATAAGCCACAGGTACTCTGACCCTATTTCAGAATTTAACTCTGCTCCCTCTGCTGATGCTGCTAAGTTCCTGCAGTTATGTCTGACTCTTGGTGACCCTATGGACTGTAGTCCACCAGGCTTCTCTGTCCATGGGATTCTACAGGAAAGAATACTGGAGTGGGTTGCCATGCCCTTCTCCAGGGGATCTTCCTGACCCCGGGATCATACTGCACCTCTTGTGCCTCCTGCATTGGCAGGCGAGTTCTTTACCACTAGAGTCACCTGGGATGTGGCCATGAGTTCATAAAATAAGCCACAGGTACTCTGACCCTATTTCAGTGTTTAATATCTTCCTTCTATTCTTGCTCTTTCTCCCCTGCTCCAAACAAATTCTGCCCTGCTTCTGAGTCTTTGTTTTTATCTCCTGGTTTTGGTTCTACTCTCACTCTCTGTACTTAAAAAATGAACCTTGGTTTTTATTTTCATTTTTGGTTCTCAATAAGAATAAGACTCCCACTTCTTGTCATTTTGGCCATAAAACTTTGCCAGACCCAAACCAAGCGCTCAGGCCTAGGTCCTGGCACCCAGACTGGGCCCACCTCAGCCCCTAAGAAGGAAGAATAAATCAATTGCAGAACACTGGGACGTTTTCAGAGATAATGCCTTCCCTATTCTAAAATCACAGAATAAAGATTGCTATGAGGCAATATACCATTCTTCCTTGAACTCATCTGAACTAAACAGGGGAGTGGACAGGGAAAGAACATTATCATGGGAAAAATCTCTTCAGTCAGTTCCCTGATCAGGAGCCTATATGATCAGGGACTTCATAAGTACCATCTGTATTACATATACAGTATATATATTACATATGTGTGTGTGTGTATATATATATACACATATATATATATATATAATAAATGTATAGTATCTTACATTTATAGAGTGTTTATTTTGTGCCAAGCATCATGCTCAGTTCAGTTCAGTTGCTCAGTCATGTCTGACTCTTTGTAACCCCATGGACTGCAGCACACCAGGCTTCCCTGTCTATCACCAACTCCCAGATCTTGCTCAAACTCATGTCCATTTAGTCAATGATGCCATCCAACCATCTCATCCTCTGCCATCCCCTTCTCCTCCTGCCTTCAATCTTGCCCAGCATCAGGGTCTTTTCCAATGAGACAGTTCTTCAAATCAGGTGGCCAAAGTACTGGAGTTTCAGCTTCAGCATCAGTCCTTCCAATGAATATTCAGGACTGATTTCCTTTAGGATGGACTGGTTTGACCTCCTTGCAGTTCAAGGGAGTCTCAAGAGTCTTCTCCAACCCCACAGTTCAAAAGCATCAGTTCTTTAATGCTCAGCTTTCTTTATAGTCCAACTCTCACATCCATACATGACTACTAGAAAACCATAGCTTTGACTAGATGGATCTTTGTCAGCAAAGTAATGCCTCTGCTTTTTAATACATTGTCTAGGTTTGTCGTAGCTTTTCTTCCAAGGAGCAAGTGTCTTTTAATTTCATGGCTGCAGTCACCATCTGCAGTGATGGAGCCCAATAAAATAAAGCCTGTCACTGTTTCCATTGTTTCTCCATCTATTTGCCATGGAGTGATGGGACCAGATGTCATAATCTTAGTTTTTTGAATGTTGAGTTTTAAGTCAGCTTTTTCACTCTCTTTCACTTTCATCAAGCATCACACTATTTTATATTTATTATATAATTTCATCCAGAAGATGACCTAAGAGGTAGGCAGTATCATCATTCTTTATAAAAAAGGAAACTGAGGCTCAAAGAAATTAGATAACTTGCCCAAAGTCATGCAACTGGGAACTAGCTGATTTGAACTTCAGCACAGACTTGTCTGATTCCAGAGCCCACACAATGACCAGACTTAACTTCTAAATGATATATCACAAGTATCATGGGAGGCAGTTCACATTGAAAAATTCCAAGGAGGCATTAGAAGTAGGTCTGTTTTGCCATGACATTGTCTATCAATGGATATAAGCTTCCTGAAGGAAGGGACCACATGCCATCTGTACATGAGAATTCAGAAATCAATAATACCAAGTTCCAGCAGGTGAAAAATACTGGGAAAGGTGTCTCCTGCCTAAAATAACTCAAGTTCCAGATTCTGACTGAAGGATAAAGTGGACAGTGAAGTTTTTGTGGAGGGGAAGGTGAAAAGAAAAAAGATTTAAAAACTATATCCATAACAGGCTTAATCTGAAGATTCAGAGAAAGTATCTTCTCTGAAAGATTTCACATGCACTGAAGCCAGATATTGCTGGTTTCACTATAGGATGAAATTTTTCATAGCTTTGTATTTTAATACATGGAAACTGGGGGGAAAGCCAGAGTAGAGAATAGAACTGACATATCATGAAGGCTGTTAATTGGGGCAGTATAAAACCTACATGATCAAAGATGGGGCCACAGTTTTTAAAATCATCGTTAACAACTCCAATGAGTCAAGCTCTTAAAATTGCACTAGCTCATCAATAGGAGTATTACAGTATTTGCTCCTAAAAATGTGTCTCCAATTGCTTTAAGAAATTTTTTTAGTCCTAAAGTGACTGGATAATAGCTATCACTGTATCTGTATATTGTGACATTGGTTCTAGATGAGAAATATTCTTAGCCCCCAGCAAGGATAGTTTAAAGGTCAGAGCCATTTTCTGGAGAGTGAAATAAAAATGCCATTTAAGTGAAATCAACTGACTGGTTAGAAATAAAGACATAAATAAAGCTTAATTTATTTTATTTTTATTAAGGTTCTCAGTATCCTAATATATGGACAAAGAAGCAAACGAACAGAAATATTTGTTAATTTCCCATCATTGCTCAAGAAAATTAGAATGGATTCTTATATAAAACCTTCTGGATAAATTGCCAGTTTACATTTTTCAAATGTACTTGGATCCTAACTTACGAACAAATGAAATTTCACAAGATATATTTATTCTATTTTTGTATCTCCTGGATAATGTAAAATGTTAGAAGGTGCTTGGCTTTAAAACAACTTAACCCACTGATTCCTTATTAGAACAGATTAATAACTTAATGGAGAAGGGAATGGCAAACCACTTCAGTATTCTTTCTTTGAGAACCCCATGAACAGTATGAAAAGGCAAAAAGACAGGACACTGAAAGATGAATCCCAGCTCGACCCAATATGCTATTGGAGATCAGTGGAAAAATAACTCCAGAAAGAATGAAGGGGTGGAGCCAAAGCAAAAACAACACCCAGTTGTGGATGGGACTGGTAATACAAGCAAGGTCCGATGCTATAAAGGGCAATATTGCATAGGAACCTGGAATGTTAGGTGCATGAATCAAGGCAAATTGGAAATGGTCAAACAGGAGATGGCAAGAGTGAATGTCGACATTCTAGGAATCAGCGAACTAAGATGGATGGGTATGGGTGAATTTAACTCACATGACCATTATATCTACTACTGTGGGCAGGAATCCCTTAGAAGAAATAGAGTAGCCATCAGAGACAACAAAAGAGTCTGAAATGCAGTACTTCCTTGTTTCTTTTTTCCATTTATTTTTATTAGTTGGAGGCTAATTACTTTACAATATTGTAGTGGTTTTTCCCATACATTGACATGAATCAGCCATGGATTTACATGCATTCCCCATCCCGATCCTCTCTCCCACCTCCCTCCCAACACCATCCCTCTGGGTCTTCCCAGAGCACCAGCCACAAGCACTTGTCTCATGCATCCAACCAGGGCTGGTGATCTGTTTCACCATAGATAATATACATGTTTCGATGATGTTCTCTCAAAACATCTCACCCTCGCTTTCTCCTCCCACAGTGTCAATAGTCTGTTCTGTACATCTGTGTCTCTTTTTCTGTTTTGCATATAGGGTTATCATTACCATCTTTCTAAATTCCATATATATATGTTAGTATACTGTATTGGTCTTTATCTTTCTGGCTTACCTCACTCTGTGTAATGGGCTCCAGTTTCATCCATCTCATTAGAACTGATTCAAATGAATTCTTTTTAATGGCAGAGTAATATTCCATGGTGTATGTGTACCACAGCTTCCTTATCCATTCGTCTGCTGATGGGCATCTCAGTTGCTTCCATGTCCTGGCTATTATAAACAGTGCTGCGATGAACATTGGGGTGCACATGTCCCTTTCAATTCTGCTTTCCTCAGTGTGTATGCCCAGAAGTGGGATTGCTGGGTCATATGGCAGTTCTAGTTTCAGTTTTTAAGAAATCTCCACACTGTTCTCCATAGTGGCTGTACTAGTTTGCATTCCCACCAACAGTGTAAGAGGGTTCCCTTTTCTCCACATGCTCTCCAGCATTTATTGCTTGTAGACTTTTGGATAGCAGCCTTCCTGACTGGCGTGTAATGGTACCTCATTGTGGTTTTGACTTGCATTTCTCTGATACTGAGTGATGTTGAGCATCTTTTCATGTGTTTGTTAGCCATCTGTATGTCTTCTTTGGAGAAATGTCTGTTTAGTTCTTTGGCCCATTTTTTGATTGGGGCATTTATTTTTCTGGAATTGAGCTGCAGGAGTTGCTTATATATTTTTGAGATTAATCTTTGTCTGTTTCTTCATTTGCTATTATTTTCTCCCAATCTGAGGGCTGTCTTTTCACCTTGCTTATAGTTTCCTTTGTTGTGCAAAGCTTTTAAGTTTCATTAGGTCCCATTTGTTTAGTTTTGCTTTTATTTCCAATATTCTGGGAGGTGGGTCATAGAGGATCTTGCTGTGATTTATGTCGGAGAGTGTTTTGCCTATGTTCTCCTCTAGGAGTTTTATAGTTTCTGGTCTTACATTTAGATCTTTAATCCATTTTGAGTTTATTTTTGTGTATGGTGTTTGAAAGTGTTCTAGTTTCATTCTTTTACAAGTGGTTGACCAGTTTTCCCAGCACCACTTGTTAAAGAGGTTGTCTTTTTTCCATTGTATATCCTTGCCTCCTTTGTCAAAGATAAGGTGTCCATAGGTTCGTGGATTTTATCTCTGGGATTCTATTCTGTTCATTGATCTTATATTTCTGTCTTTGTGCAGTAGATACTGTTCCTTGATGATGTGGCTTGTAGTATAGAATCTGAAGTCAGGCAGGTTGATTCCTCCAGTTCCATTCTTCTTTCTCAAGATTGCGTTGGCTATTGGAGGTTTTTTGTATTTCCATACAAATTGTGAAATTATTTGTTCTAGTTCTGTGAAAAATACCATTGGTAGCTTGATACGGATTGCATTGAATCTATAGATTGCTTTGGGTAGTATAGTCATTTTCACAATATTGATTCTTCCAATCCATGAACACGGTATATTTCTCCATGTGTTTGGGTCCTCTTGGATTTCTCTCATCAGTGTTTTATAGTTTTCTATATATAGGTCTTTTGTTTCTTTAGGTAGATATACTCCTAAGTATTTTATTCTTTTTGTTGCAATGGTGAATGGTATTGTTTCTTTAATTTCTCTTTCTGTTTTCTCATTATTGGTGTATAGGAATGCAAGGGAGTTCTGTGTGTTAATTTTATATCCTGCAACTTTACTATATTCATTGATTAGCTCCAGTAATTTTCTGGTAGAGTCTTTAGGGTTTTCTATGTAAAGGATCATGTCATCTGCAAACAGAGAGAGTTTCACTTCTTCTTTTCCTATCTGGATTCCTATTACTTCGTTTTCTGCTCTGATTGTTGTGGCCAAAACTTCCAAAACTATGTTGAATAGTAGTGGTGAGAGTGGGCACCCTTGTCTTGTTCCTGATTTTAGGAGAAATGCTTTCAATTTTTCACCATCGAGGGTAATGCTTGATGTGGGTTTATCATATATAGCTTTTATTATGTTGAGGTATGTTCCTTTTATTCCTGCCTTCTGGCGAGTTTTTATCATAAATGGATGTTGAATTTTGTCAAAGGCTTTTTCTGCATCTATTGAGATAACCATATGGTTTTTATCTTTCAATTTGTTAATGTGGTGTATCACATTGATTGATTTGTGACTATTGAAGAATCCTTGCATCCCTGGGATAAAGCCCACTTGGTCATGATGTATAATTTTTTTAATATGCTGTTGCATTCTGTTTGCTAGAATTTTGTTAAGGATTTTTGCATCTATGTTCATCAGTGATATTGGCCTGTAGTTTTCTTTTTGTGTGGCATCTTTGTCTGGTTTTGGAATTAGGGTGATGGTGGCCTCATAGAATGAGTTTGGAAGTTTACCTCTTCTGCAATTTTCTGGAAGAGTTTGAGTAAGGTAGGTGTTAGCTCTTCTCTAAATTTTTGGTAGAATTCAGCTGGGAAGCCATCTTGTCCTGGGCTATGGTTTGCTGGAAGATTTCTGATTACAGCTTTGATTTCCTTGCTTGTGATGGGTCTGTTAAGATCTTCTATTTCTTTCTGGTTCAGTTTTGGAAAGTTATATTTTTCTAAGAATTTGTCCATTTCTTCTAAGTTGTCCATTTTATTGGCATAGAGCTGCTGGTAGTAGTCTCTTATGATCCTTTGTATTTCAGTGTTATCTGTTGTGATCTCTCCATTTTCATTTCTAATTTTGTTAATTTGGTTCTTCTCCCTTTGTTTCTTAATGAGTCTTGGTAATGGTTTATCAATTGTGTTTATTTCTTCAAAAAACCAGCTTTTAGCTTTGTTGATTTTTGCTATGGTCTCTTTTGTTTCTTTTGCATTTATTTCTGCCCTAATTTTTAAGATTTCTTTCCTTCTACTAACCCTGGGGTACTTCATTTCTTCCTTCTCTAGTTGCTTTAGGTGTAGAGTTAGGTTATTTATTTAACTTTTTTCTTGTTTCTTGAGGTGAACCTGTAATGTTATGAACCTTCCTCATAGCACTGCTTTTACAGTGTCCCATAGGTTTTGAGTTGCTGTGTTTTCATTTCATTCGTTTCTATGCATTTTTTTATTTCTTCTATGATTTGTTGGTTATTCAGAAGCGTGTTATTTAGCCTCCATATGTTTGAATTTTAAATAATTTTTTCCTGTATTTGAGATCTAATCTTACTGAAATGCAGTACTTGGATGCAATCTCAAAAATGCCAGAATGATCTCTGTTCGTTTCCAAGGCAAACCACTCAATATCACGGATATCCAAGACTATGCCCCGACCAGTAACACTGAAGAAGCTGAAGTTGAATGGTTCTATGAAAACATACAAGACCTTCGAGAACTAACACCCAAAAAAGATGTCCTTTTCATTATAGGGGACTGGAATGCAAAAGTAGGAAGTCAAGAAACACCTGGAGTAACAGGCAAATTTGGCCTTGGAAAACAGAATGAAGCAGGGCAAAGGCTAATAGAGTTTTGCCAAGAGAACACACTGGTCATCACAAACACCCTCTTCAAACAACACAAGAGAAGACTCTACACATGGACATCACCAGATGGTCAACACCGAAATCAGATTGATTATATTCTTTGTGGCCAAAGATGGAGGAGCTCTATACAGTCAGCAAAACAAGACCAGGATCTGACTGTGGCTTAGGTAAGAACTCCTTATTGCCAAATTCAGACTTAAATTGAAGAAAGTGGGGAAAACCACTAGACATTCAGGTATGACATAAATCAAATCCCTTATGATTGCACAGTGGAAGTGAGAAATAGTTTTAAGGGGCTAGATCTGACAGACATAGTGCCTGATGAACTATTGATGGAGGTTCGTGACATTGTACAGGAGACAGGGATCAAGACCATCCCCAAGAGAAAGAAACACAAAAAAGCAAAATGGCTGCCTGAGGAGGCCTTACAAATAGCTGTGAAAAGAAGAGAAGTGAAAAGCAAAGGAGAAAAGGAATGATATACCCATTTGAATGCAGAGTTCCAAAGAATAGCAAGGAGAGATAAGAAAGCCTTCCTCAGTAATCAATGCAAAGAAATAGAGGAAAACATAGAATATGAAAGATTAGAGATCTTGTCAAGAAAATTAGAGATACCAAGGGAACATTTCATGCAAAGATGGGCAAAATAAAGAACAGAAATGGTATGGACATAACAGAAGCAGAAGATATTAAGAAGAGGTGGCAAGAATACACAGAACTATACAAAAAAGATGTTCATGACCCAGATTATTGCAATGGTGCTCTAAGATCACTCACCTAGAGCCAGACATCCTGGAATATCAAGTCAAGTGGGCCTTAGCAAGTATCACTACGAACAAAGCTAGTGGAGGTGATGGAATTCCAGTTGAACTATTTAAAATCCTAAAAGGTGATGCTGTGAAAGTGCTGCACTCAATATGTCCGCAAATTTGTGAAACTCAGCAGTGGCCACAGGACTGGAAAAGGTCAATTTTCATTCCAATCCCAAAGAAAGGCAATGCCAAAGAATGCTCAAACTACTGCACAATTGCACTCATCTCACATGCTAGCAAAGTAATGTTCAAAATTCTCCAAGCCAGCTTCAGCAATACGTGAACCGTGAGCTTCCAGATGGTCAAGCTGGTTTTAGAAAAGGCAGAGGAACCAGAGATCAAATTGTCAACATACTCTGGATCATCAAAAACACAAGAGAGTTCCAGAGAAACATCTATTTCTGCTTTATTGACTACACCAAAGCCTTTGACTGTGTGGATCACAATAAACTGTGGAAAATTCTGAAAGAGATGGGAATAACAGACCACCTAACCTCCTCTTGAGAAATCTGTATGCAGGTCAGGAAGCAACAGTTAGAACTGGACATGGAACAACAGGCTGGTTCCAAATAGGAAAAGGAGTATGTCAAGGCTGTATATTGTCACCCTGCTTATTTAACTTCTATGCAGAGTACATCATGAGAAACGCTTGGCTGGAAGAATATCAAGCTGGAGTCAAGGTTGCTGGGAGAAATATCAATAACCTCAGAAATGGAGATGACACCACCATATGGCAGAAATTGAAGAAGAACTAAAGAGCCTCTTGATGAAAGTGAAAGAAGAGAGTGAAAAAGTTGGCCTAAAGCTCAACATTCAGAAAACTAAGATCATGACATCCAGTCCCATCACTTCATGGCAAATAGATGGGGAAACAGTGGAAACAGTGGCTGACTTTATTTTGGAGGGCTCCAAAATCACTGCGGATGGTGACTGCAGCCATGAAATTAAAAGACGCTTACTCCTTGGAAGGAAAGTTATTACCAAACTAGACAGCATATTAAAAAGCAGAATAGCATTGAAACATGTATATTATCAAGTGTGAAACAGATCGCCAGTCCAGGTTGGATGCACGAGACAAGTGTTCAGGGCTGGTGCACTGGGATGACCCAGAGGGATGGGATGGGGAGGGAGTTGGGAGGCGGGTTCAGGATGGGGAACACATGTAAATCCATGGCTGATTCATATCAATGTATGGCAAAGACCACTACAATACTGTAAAGTAATTAGTCTCCAACTAATAAAAATAAAGGAAAAGAAAAGCAGAGACATTACTTTGTCAACAAATGTCCATCTACTCAAGGCAATGGTTTTTTCAGTGGTCATGTATGGATGTGAGAGTTGGACTATAGTGAAGGCTGAGCGCAGAAGAATTGATGCTTTTGAACTGTGGTGTTGGAGAAGACTCTTGAGAGTCCCTTGGACTGCAAGGAGACCAACCAGTCCATCCTAAGGGAAAGCAGTCCTGGGTGTTCATTGGAAGGACTGATGTTGAAGCTGAAACTCCAGTACCTTGGCCACCTGATGCAAAGAGAAGATGCACTTGAAAGGACCCTGATGTTGGGAAAGATTGAAGGCAGGAGGAGAAGGGGACAACAGAGGATGAGATGGTTAGATGGCATCACCGACCTAATGGACATGAGTTTGGGTAAACTCTGGGATTTGGTGATGGACAGGGAGGCCTGGTGGGCTGCGGTTCATGGGTTGCAAAGAGTCGGACACGACTGGGAGACTGAACTGAACTGAATATCTTAAGGAGTGAACATCTAAGCAACTTCTTTAGTGGCAAATAATAGTGGAATCATGATCACAGCAGCCCTCAGCAGAAATATCAATTCAGTTCAAGGGGGAAATACCCAAGAAAAGCTTCTCATTACTTTTTCAGTCATAATCATCATCATCATAACCATCCTGTGTGTGCATGTGTGTGTGTATCAGAGTGAGAGAAAGCATATAAAACAGCAAGAGACACAGAAAGATAACACTCTCTATGGCACAAAATGTATTTTTTGTGTCATCATAAATGATTTGAACAAGTTTGGTCAGAAAACATTTGACATGTAACAGAAAGCAAATGAAACAAGAGGAATCCCCAGTTTAATACAGCAACCGATTTTCCAACTATATATCTTTTTTTCAGAAAGCCCCATTTGAAAAGGAAATATCACAGGGGGATTAGCCACTAACCTTTTACTGCAAACTAACCAGATATGCTTTAGTCATCGAGAGTGGCAGAAACTGACTGGTTATCCTTCAAACCCATTTTCCTTCCATCCTAAACACACAGCTAAGGTCTACTTCCTATCCTCCATTGAAGTCAATTGTGGCCATGGACTGTGAGCACAAGATACACATCCAGTCCTGGGTCATAAAAGCCTCACATGCATGATTCTCCATGCCTTTCCTTCTTCTGCCCACTTGACACAGAAGAGAATGGCAACCTTGGGATAGACATAGAAAAGATGATGGGGCCACAGGTGAAAGTAGCATGAGTCCTTAGAATAGGAACCTCCAGCCAAACAGGAGCACCCATTTTGGAATTTTTTAAATATTTATTTGGTGGCATCACATCTTAGTTGCAGCAAGTGGGATCTAGTTCCCTGACCAGGGACTGAACCCACGCACCCTGCATTGGGAGCATGGAGCCTTAACCACTGGACCACCAGGGAAGTCCCTGAATTTTTTTTTTTTTTTTTTGCATGAGAAATCAACTATTATGTCAGATCATTGAGAGTTGGCAGTTTGACTGTTACTGAAGCTCCATTGCCCTAACATTCTAGCAAAGCCTCTGGGGGAAAAAATAGAGGACAGATGAACCTTTGATGTCAGAGGGAAGAACTGGCATTGACTGGGCCCTACAGCAGTGGGCAGCCAAAGGCAGCTCAGGAGCTTGGAATTCTGGGAGGTAAAACTGCAGGAAAGACAAACCTCCCCACTTTGCCATCTTGCCTGAGGAGAGCACTTGTTAAAGTAATAAACCTGAAGCCACAAGATGAATCACATCAGCATGGTGCTATTTATACCTCTGATCTCTACTCATGTTTCTGTTCAAAGGGCACAGATTTATAATTTTAATTATCTAAAAGCTGTAGAGATTTAAACATCTGTTTAAAGTGTTCAATAAGTATTAGAAAAGCAATCCATTTTTCTTTAAGCCCAGTCATGATTTACAGTTTTCTGCAGCTTGCACTACTCATTGCAGTCAGTGTCTAAGGGGAACTTGAGAGAGAAGCAAGGACCACTTTACTTAGCCCACAATTAATTCCATTTAAGCTGCCTCCATGAAATGTAACCACCCTAAAGAACAGTAAATCATGCAATTACTGATTTTGATGTGTTATTCAGCCCCAAAGCCAAAAGCAATAGTATTGATATTGAGTGTTCTCAGCATTGAATTTAGAGGCAATCCAATGGCACCTATTCAGTCTGAGGCATTTTACTTAGGAGGAATACTTAGGAGGCATTTTACTAATTCAGAAGCTGTTACCCAGTCCATAGTGTGAAGGCTTAATCTGAGCCTTTATAATTTGATTCAGGAGACTTGGTGTGGCATCTCCTCCAAGAACAGTAGATTAAAAGAGGACAGGGCGGGGAGAGTCCGTGGTGGTCCAGTGGTTAAGAATCCATCTTGCAATGCAGGGGGCATGGGTTCCATCCCTGCTCTAGGAAGATCCCACTTTCCACAGGCAACTAAGCCTGTGCACCACAACTGCTGAGCCCACATACCTCAGTTACTAAAGCCCACACCCTAGAGCCCATGCTATGCAACAAGTAAGCCACCACAATGAGAAGCCTACATACCACAAATAGAGAGTAGCCCCCAGCCACAGCTACTACAGAAATGCCTGTGCAAAGCAACAAAGATCCAGCACAGTCAAAATAAATAAATAAATAAATCTTAAAAAAAGGACTGGGTGCATGATCCTAACAGGAAAACACAAGGGACTTTAAAGAGATCATTTCTAGAAGCAAAAAGCTATCTCTTGAATTGCCCTTAATTAGTATACCATCTAAGGCTTCCCAGATGGCTCAGCAATAAAGAATCTGCCTGCAACACAGGTGATGCGGGTTCAGGAAGATCCCTTGGAGAAGGAAGTGGCAACCCACTCCAGTACTCTTGCCTGAAATATCCCATGAACAGAGGAGCTTGGCTTCCAAAGGGTCACAAAGAGTTGGACAGGACTGAGTGACTGAGCACACACACTGTATATCATCTATCTCTTTATAGACAAGAACCACATGGAAAGAAAATGTAACCAGGGTCAGGTAATTTAGGATCAGCTTTTGCTGAACCCAAGAAAGATATAATCCTCCACTTCAAAAGACAAATCTGGTCATACCTCTCTACTGCTCAAAACTTTCCAGTTACTTCACACTACTTTTAGAATGAAATCCCAAACCATCAGGCTCCTGTCTACTCCCCCAACTCCATCTACATGTTCTATTCACATTGGCTTTCTCTAAATCTCTAAAGAAGGATTGGGCCCTTTTTCCCACCTGTGGGCTTTTGAATAGGCTTTTGGAAAGGCCTTTCACTGTTACCCTTCTTCATCCGAATAATCCCTAATCATCCTTCAGATTTTTGTTCAAAATGTCCCTTCCCCAGCCAGACCTTCCATGTGCCCTCGGATCAGGATAAGGCCATCATTTTACACTTTCATAGCACTCCTTCTATTTCTTGCATTCACAAACTTCTATATGTGATCATCTTATTTTTAAATAAAAATAAATTTTTAAAAACTATCACTACCAACAGAGGATACATTACTATATCATATCAGCTATTGGATAGAGCTGTTTGGTTTCCTTGGAGTGGGAGGACTAAAGGACAAAGGCACTTTTAGAGAGGTCAGTGTTGAGGGAGCACCACCAAGTAGAGACAAGGGGAAGCATGAGGAATGAAGGCCTTGAATAGGCATCTGGAAAAAAGGGGTAGAGAAGGGGAGGGAAAGGAGACTAAGATTAACCTCCTGATTTTGTTGCTTATCTATTCTGGTCCTCAATTCAATGTGCAAAATAGGATCACAGATGAGATGGAGATGAAGGAAGAGTCATGGATCATATGTAACAAGCATATCTTGCATGGATAAACATATCTTTCAGTTGCTCTGCATTTAACCAATAATCTCATGGTTATAGGATGTACTTATCTCAAAAAAAGCCATAGAGCATTCCAATCAGAGCACCTGGGAATTCACCTGCTTTCTGAAAGTCCTGCTTCTCAAATTTTTCTAGAGTTCTTTTAGAGTTACAATTTACTTTTAATGATCAGTTTCATTGCTTAAAAATAAAATTTTCATTTTTCCATTTTAAAAACCTCAAAGATGACCACCTCTGATATTTATAGGTTTCTTAAGTATACAAATTTTACCTGATCAGATATCTATTAGACAATGTGATGGGGAAAGAAGGTGAAGTGCAACATGATCTTTTATTTTCCATTCCAAGCTGAATAGTTCCTGCATAAATCTTGCTATATATACAGATATTTCATATGAGTACATTTCTCTGCAATGATTTTTAAAACAGGCCCAGAGGCTAACCCAATTCTAACAGGCTTTTTAAAAAATCATTATCGTTTTCACTTATGATTAAATTAAAGGACTCGTAAAATTTTAAAACTATAGAATAAAGTACTAATAAGAGCTGATATTGACTAATCAATTACTAAGGTACTATGTCAACTATTATACATCTGTAGGACTCCTATTATCATTACCATTTTACAGAAGAGGACATTGAAGCTTATCCTTCCTGAGGTCAGGAAAGATATTATTGTATCCTTTCTGAGGTCATATGGCTAGTAAGTGATAGAGCTAGAACTTTGACCCAAGCAGTCTGTACTAAGCTGGCTCAACCACAGCTCCACAATGTTAAGTAGTAAAGTATATGATGAACATCTCTCAGCCTGGGGTATGGGTTAGGCTGCTTCAAGGGTCAGTCAAGGATGTTTCTTGTGAATATTATTGACTATTAAAAATAAACAGTGTTTTTGTAGTTTGACAGGGCTCTCCTGATGCCAGCTATTTCAAAATGACTGTGAAAAATGGCCAGTTTCTGAATTCAACATAAAAGCCCTTAGAGAGAAGGGTCCTGAGAACAGATTAAAAACAAAACAAAAAAAAAAAAAACCTAACAGTCTGCCAGTGCCCTGGTTCCCTGCTAGACCTAGAGTGGCTCTCCATTTGCTTTTCATGTAAGACTGTCATTATGCTGATCAAATGTCCAGAACTAATTAATCCAGGAGAGCCCAAAGGAGAATGGTATTAAAGGAGATGAGATCTAGCTACAATCCAAGACTTCCTGCCTGTTCAATGTGAAGGAGACTAAACAGAGCAGGGCTGCTGCTTGAATGGCATATAAGTTGGCTCAGCCCTGTTCTTTTCTCTCCCTCCCTCTGATCCATCACACCCTGGATGGCCTTTCCAAAGATAAGAGGATTTCATTTCCCACCATTAAGCCAGGAAATACTCTCAGGCATTTAACTCCTCAACAACTTATTTAAAGTGATTGTACTGAAAGCAGCAGCTGACTGGGCCCCTTAAGGCTCGGCTTTGTGTGAAAAACACACAGCAGGCCAGGTTCTGCTTCTAGTCATTCACAGAGCTCTCTTTACAGCTCTCTGACATCGCCAGGCTGGTAGAGGAGAGCTGTCAGACCTCCGGGCCTTTTGGAGGGGATTATTTTCAAAAACTTTTTTCATCTAACCCTGCTCTAAACTAGAGTTCCAAAGAGAACTGTTGGACAGCAACAAAGAAGAAACTTTCTACACTGGGTGAGAGTCTATCATCTGAATTAGAGATTAAAAAAAAAAATTCAGGACTCCCTGCTGGTCCAGAGGTTAAGACTCTGCACTTCAAATGCAGGGGGTATGGGTTTGATCCCTGGGCAAGGAAGCTCCACATGATGTGACTCCAAAAAAAAAAATCAATGATTGCCTTAATTAGTCTTTTATAGGATACCCACTCCAGTATTGGGCTTCCCTGGTGGCTCAGATGATAAAGAATCCACCTGCAATGTGGGAGCCCTGGGTTTGATTCCTGGGTTGGAAAGATCCCCTGGAGGAGGGCATGGCAACCCACTCCAGTATTCTTGCCTGGAGAATCGCTACGGACAGAGGAGCCTGGCAGGCTACAGTCCATGGGCTCACAAACTGTCAGACATGACTGAGTAACTAAGCACAGCACAATACACACACACACACACACAAACACACATACACACGGAAATCATTATATGAAAATAGAGAAGAATGAGGAAGAGAAACCTTAGGTATATGGGAACTGAAATAAATCATGAAAGGTGGATACTGCTTCCCTGGCAGCACTCTGAAGTAGTAGCTGATTATTTTCTCACATCCCAAGCATCCCAGGACTAGAACTCATCCTTGCTCCTCATTGTTATTTCTACTGCTCTTTACTCTTGTAAATCTCTCTTTGGCCTAGGTCATCTGACTAAACCAACAACTCTCCCTTCTTTCTATAGCTGTCAAAAATTTTTTTGCTTATCAGATCTTGGCATCATCTCCTGCAACCCAAGCTTTGATATCTTATCATCTTTCTTTATTTAATATCTTTTTCATTTTTTTTTAATTTTTACAATGTGTTGGTTTCTGCCACACAACATGAGTCAGCCATAATTATAAATATATCCCTCCCTCTTGAGCCTCCTTCCCCTCCCGGCAGCCCAACCCTCCAGGTCATCATAGAGCACCAGAAAGGGTTCCCTTTGTTATACAGCAACTTCTTACTTAGTGATATCAACATTCATATAGATGGTTCATCCAACAGCTTCTAATAGTTCTTTGACTTCCGAATTCTCACTGGTCTGGCCTACACCCCACCAATCCCTAAGATTCTTGAATCTGTTTCACCTTCCATTTCACTAACTCCAGTATTCTGTTATCAGTCCAAAATGACTTCTCTTTCTGCTTTGCATATTCAAGTCCATTGAGTTCTTCACTTTCTCCTAATCCATCAGCTAGTTTTTCTTTACCTCACTTTTTATACTGCTTCAGTCCTTCAGTCCATCTTTTCTATAATTCTTGTCAATATCATAAACTCTCTTGCCATTCTCACATTTCATTGTATTCATCTGGCAAAACTTTAATCAAGGATGAACACTATTGTCCACTTTAACCAGGTCTCTATTGTAGTGACTCACAGTGCTAGGCAGTCACACATGAGGAAGACCAAGACAATAAGGTGTTCAAGACCTCCAGCCTCATATATGTTCCCAATACCACCTGTAATCCTAAAATGTGTCTTTGGTTCAATTCCGTTTCCCACTCTCTACAGAGTGCTTTGAATTGTCACCATTATCTTCAAAGCTCCATCCCTTAATTCCATCCTTTTTCTTCTGTCTTAGCAAATTACAGGAAAAAATTAAACCATTAGACATAACTGCTCTACTCTTCTTGATTATAAACATGAAGGCTGGCCTACACTTGTATGTGTTCTTTTACCATTAAGGGAAAGCTCTACCACTCACTAGCTGTATGAACTTTATCGAATCACATAGCTTTTCTGTGCTTTTTGTTTTCTATAAAAATTTTGACAATAACAGTAATTGATTATTAATTAATATTTGAAAAGTTAATGAGTTAATATGTGTAAAGTGTTTGGAATACTGTGTGGCACATAGTAAGCCCTATTTAACAATTTGCTATTTTGAGTGTTACTATTATCCTTCCTTCTAAAATAAAGGCAGTAGCATTCCTTCTAGCACTGCTAAATTCCTCCAACTCTTCTTAATATCCCATCTCTTCTATTTATACTAGGAACCTCTCATCATTCAACAAACATTTGTTAAGTGTCCACTATGTGCCAAACACTTTTCCTAGGCTTTGAGTAGACAGGCAGCTGTGACCTTGTAGAATTCAAAGTCTATCAGTGGTAGAGCAGAATGAGAAAGTCATATGCAATGGGAGAGGTAGCTGGACCATAACATAGAAAGACTTATATGATTAATGTTTGCTAAAATCTCATTGGCTGCCATTATGTCTCAAGATTATGGACAAAGCCATAAATTGAACTTTGCATAAGACTTGATAGCAGATATTAGTGAACTAGTCAAATGGGTCAATTTCTTCAGAAGGTGCTATGGAATATTGGGATCGACCTCAAAATCAAGTTAGCTAATATAACTAACTTAATGATTAAAAGAGGCTAACTCAAGAACCCACCTGTGGACTCCTCAAACCCATCTACTGCCACTCCTCTCTGTTAGTTGTGACTTACATGGTGGCCTCTCAATGATCTATTCTTCATCTTCACAGTTTATACCATCTCCTTGCTTTGGAATTTTCCTGTTTGCCTCACATAGCGTGAAAAGCACTTTATGCAGTAAGGGACAAGAGAACTGGCTCCACCATTTATTAAACAGACAACTTCTGTGTGTCTGTTTCCTCATCTATAAGGTCAGGATAACAATAGCAGCTATGGCATAGCACTTTTGTGAGGCTTCAATGGTATAGTACATGTAAAGTGCTTAGAACAGTGTTTAGTCAATAGTAAATGGTTGAAGGGTAAGCTCTGGAGACAAATTGGCCTAAGTATTATTTCCAGCTCTACATCTTACTAGCCATGTGCTCTCAGGCAAGCTAATTTACCTAAGTTTCTACTGGGGCTTCCCTGGTGGCTTAGTGGTAGAGTCCACCTGCCAATGAAGGAGATGCGGGTTCAATCCCTGGATTGGGAATATCCCTTGGAGAAGGAAATGACAACCCACTCCAGTATTCTTGACTGGGAAATCCCATGGACAAAGAGCCTGGCGGGCTACAGTTCATGGGGTTACAAAGAGTTGATTCAGACACAACTTAGCGACTAAACCACACACCACCACAAGCCTCTATTATTTCATTTGTAAAATGGGGGTAATATCAGAACTTGCCTTACAGGTTGTTGTGAAGATAAAATGAAATATAGTGCAGGGAAAGTGCTTAGCACATAGTAGTTACTCTTGTTATTATGATTAAAGTTTCAAACTTTGTATTTAAAAAGCCAGATTTCCTGTGACCCCCTTTCCACATAAAATGGCATTGTTTGCTGCCATATATTTCCTTTTTCACCTCTTGGCCACATTCCCAAATCCTAATTTTCTTTCCAAGGCAAATGTTCCTACCCAGAATCTCACAGTCAATAATCTAACATTATATGCACCTTCTGTCACACAAAACCAAGACCTCAGACAGGAGCAAACACATTTCAGCTGTCACTTGTTCTATCTTTATCCCATTTATTTTCACACGTGATTACCACATTTTGGAATTCATCTGCAAGTCAGAGTAGTTCCTTCGCAGCAAGACGGAGCAGGCCCGAGAAGGTGCTAGAAGCTGACCATGGAAAACTCATCACACTAAAGATGACAAAGGAGATACAGTCAAGCACACAATGTGTGGAGTCCGAAGCAAAATCACATTAATTACCAGAAGGGCCTGTGCTTGGGACTGATGGATAGGGGATGCTCAGTAGCAAGGGTTCTAGGGACAAGGAAACTAGGGAGAGTGAGGGAGCAATAGTCTGGAATGAAGAAATATTAAAATGACTTAATCTCTTCCTCAGTGACTTGAGGCAAATCCATGATGATTTTAGAGGTTTGTTTTTTTCTTAATTTTCCTTTTATGATGGAGTTAAATATCCTCTCTACAAGGTATGTCCCCCTATACCATGTAACTAGAAACTTTCACATCCGTAGATTCAATTCTTCAGGTTGAATGAGTATCCCTAAGATCACCTTTAGAAATGTTTGTATTCCTGGGAACAATAAATATGATTCCATTAGTATGAACTAGATGAGCAACTATTCTGTCACCTTGTTGCTGTTCAGTCACTCAGTCATATCCAACTTTTTGTGACCCCATGGACTGCAGCATTCCAGGCTTCCCTGTCCTTCACCATCTCCCAAAGCTTGCTCAAACTCATGTCCGCTGAATCAGTGATGCCATCCAACCATCTCATCCTCAGTCCTCACCTTCTCCTCCTGCCTTCAGTCTTTCCCAGCATCAGGGTCTTTTCTAATGTCAGCGCTTCGCATCAGGTGACCATAATATTGGAGCTTTGACTTCAACATCAGTCCTTCCAATGAATATTCAGGGTTGATTTCCTTTAGGATTGACTGGTATGATCTCCTTGCTGTACAAGTGACTCTCAAGAGCCTTCTCCAACACCACAGTTCAAAAGCATCAATTCTTCAACATTCAGTCTTCTTTTTTTTTTT
>NC_057419.1:97084128-97174659 GCF_019320065.1 Cervus canadensis
AGATCTGAAAGAGACACGTGCACCCCAGTGTTCATCACAGCACTGTTTATAATAGCCAGGACATGGAAGCAACCGAGATGCCCATCAGCAGACGAATGGATAAGGAAGCTGTGGTACATATACACCATGGAATATTACTCTGCCATTAAAAAGAATTCATTTGAATCAGTTCTAATGAGATGGATGAAACTGGAGCCCATTATACAGAGTGAAGTAAGCCAGAAAGATAAAGACCAATACAGTATACTAAGGCATATATATGGAATTTAGAAAGATGATAACAATAATCCTATATGTAAAACAGAAAAAGAGACACGGATGTACAGAACAGACTTTTGGACTCTGTGGCAGAAGGCAAGGGTGGGATGTTTAGAGAGAACAGCATCAAAACATGTATATTATCAAGGGTGAAACAGATCACCAGCCCAGGTTGGATGCATGAGACAAGTGCTTGTGGCTGGTGCACTGGGAAGACCCAGAGGGATGGGGTGGGGAGGGAGGTGGGAGGGGGGATCGGGATGGGGAATACATGTAAATCCATGGCTGATTCATGTCAATGTATGGCAAAAACCACTACAATATTGTAAAGTAATTAGCCTCCAACTAAGAAAAATAAATGGACAAAATAAAAAATAAAAAAAATAAAAATGAGGTAGTATAAAAACGTGCCAGTAAATGCAAAAAGAAAACAAAATTAAAAACCAAAATGCACATTTCCAACAGAAAAAATTTCTAAACTTCCTATAGTTTTCTTTATTCGGATTAGACATTTCATTTACAGCACTTAATCTAGAAAAATACATTTTAAAAAATCTTCAGCAGACCATGCTCTCTGTAACAAAACTTTTCAAACCTTGTTTTATTATACAAACTGATCTACATTAGTAATGTAAAAAAGAAATTCTCAGTTTTAGTAATGCCATTTTCAATCCGACCTCCATCTAATTTACATATGGGTTTCCACTATTCATACTGCAGAGCTTGAATTCTGTAATACATTTTTCTAACGTATTCTGTACATATTAAATAATCTAAAAGTTTCCTCTTTTAGTTCATTTACCATTTAGCAAGTCTATTCATCATTTTTCCAGTACCACATGCATTACAGTGATTGCTGTAAATGTAATTAAAATCTAAAAGTGCACACAGTTAACTTCCTCAAATAATGGCCTACTTCTGGAGGAAACCTAACATTCATGGAGAAGAATTACCAGTATCGTGATTAGAAACAAAGGATTAGAATGTACTCTGAGACTATACAGCACAATTATATACATAAGCTGAAAGACAGTCTTCAGCCTGAACTTATATCAAAGAAAGTTCGTTTCTCCACAGGGTCATAACAAGAACTCAATATGGCACTAGAGAGAATTAGGATTGCTAGATACAAGTCAGTGTAGTATAGACAGCCCCAAAATACCCTGAACTGGCTTATGCTAAATTCAATTCTAGTATATCACAGTGTTTTAAATACTATTAGTGTGCTGCTATGTTACACAGTGAAGACAGCCAACCTTCATCAAGGGATGCTGTCTGGGTTGTAATGGGTCCTAGCACTCAGACTGCCACTGCATGCAGAAACCCTGGAAAAGAAATACACAGGTTTCAAAACAGACATACTTAACTTTGTTTTAAATGCCCAGGAGCATTTTCAAAATAACTGATTGTAAGTGTTGTTCTATCAAGTAATGAATCTATCAAATCGTGAGAAAAAAGTCTACATTATCCAGTTTGAGGAGAAAAAAATATATTCTTACCAAATTACCCAGTGTATATGACTGGTTAGAATTGCTGGTTTTAATTTTTTTTTTTTACTGAAATTCAGAGTGTGAAATGCAAACATTCAGGATAAAATTAATTCAAAAGTACACACGGGTTTATCAACTTGCAACAAAGCAGCAAATAACACACATCTGGACCCTTCTGTTCCCTTCTGATCCCTCAGAAAAGTGCAGAAGAAAAGAGTCACTGCTTGGTCCAAACATACAATACTTCAGGTGTGAGGATTTGGAATCTGATGAAATCCAGCTTCTATTCCACAGGTTGTCTTCAGTAAGTGTCAGCATCCAAAGATGGAATTTTTCTCAAGAAGAATTAATTCTATGATTTGATTCTGGTAGACGGTGTGGACCACTATGTTACCAGTCTCCTTCTCTTGCTTGAGCAGAGTGGTACCAAAAACAATCGCTATGCTGATAGGTCATTCAGTTTTTTCCTCCATTTTCTATAATTCTTTTGAGATGTCTGAACAGAATCTGCATTGTGTCCTGATTTGACTTTGGCAACTGTTTGATCAGGTCCTTCACAGCAGAGACACGCTGTCACGGTTCTTGTTTAATTGCATCAACAAAATCATTAAAATGATTAAGTGTAAAAAGAGGTTCTGGTAATTCTCGAAAAAAAACATTTTGAGGGCTCCAGTGATGACATGAATATCTTCCCATTTACTATCCTTCAAGTCCAATTTCTCATCATGCTTGACTGCAAACCTCAGCTTCTGGATCAATGCTAGGTTGCACTAACTCTGTAAATCCCATCAACATCCAGCCCATATTGCTCAACACGTTCAATGCATAATTTCACAAATTTTGTCACTGTGCCATTCTCTCTCTGACACAGATTAGCAAGATTAGCTCCAAATACCTGATCTTTAATAGAACCTTTTTCACGAACAGCTTGCAAAGTGGGGCATTGTGTAAGAAACTTCTTTAAGTTTTTCTTGTTTTTTTTTTACCCTGTTCTGAAGAATCTATACTAGATACTTTCATGGAAAGAAGTTTCTTTGGCTCCTTCTGGTCCTTTTCTTTATCAAGTTTTTCAATTCCTGGTGAATCTGGTATCTCCTGTTTGATTGCTTCATTGGGTTCTACTGTCTGATTACTGATAGTACTACTGAGAACATTAAGCCAATCATTTATAAGAGTGTCACTGTCAGACTGAATCAGCAAGTCTGTTCCTTGACGGGTTTTCAGCTCAAATACATTCTTTTTGCTGGATTTACCTTTAGAAGCCATCTTGATGGTTGCTCCCTTAAGGTCCACTATGAACTCTGGTTTGGACTGATCACTCCCAAATCAACTTGTGCTACTTCCTTGGGTTTTGGTGAAGAGAAAAGATGAACCCTAAAAATGGCCCAAGAAGACAACCAGTCTTTTGAAACTTTTTCCCATTTTTAGTAATTTTGTTACATTTAATAATCCATATTTCTCTCAAGAGAAATATGGATTATTAAATGTAATGTTCAGTCTTTTTTATGGTTCAAGCTCTCACATCCATACATGACTACTGGAAAAAACATAGCTTTCACTTATACTAACCTTTGTCAGCAAAGTGAGCAAAGTCAGCAAAGTGGGGAGTCCTAAAGGAATTGGACCCAGGGCTGAAAAGATTTAGTTGGGAGTTTAGCTTTTAGTTCTGTTCATTTCAGTCACTCAGTTGTGTCTGATTCTTTGTGACCCAATGGACTGCAGCACGCAAAGCCTCCCTGTACACCACCGAATCCCAGAGCCTGCTCAAACTCACATCCATTGAGTCAGTGATGCCATCCAACCATTTCATCCTCTGTCATCCCATTCTCCTCCCACCTTCAATCTTTCCCAGCATCAGGGTCTTTTCAAATGAGTCAGTTCTTCACATCAGGTGGCCAAAGTATTGGAGTTTCAGCTTCAGCATCAGTCCTTCCAAATAATGTTTAGGACGGATTTCCTTTAAGATGGACTGGTTGGACATCCAAGGGACTCTCAAGAGTCTTCTCCAACACCACAGCTCAAATGCATTAATTCTTCAGCACTCAGCTTTCTTTATAGTCCAACTCTCACATCCATACATGACCACTGGAAAAACCATAGCTTTGACTAGACAGAACTTTGGTGGCAAAGTAATGTCTCTGCATTTTAATATCCTGTCCTTTTCTTCCAAGGAGCAAGTGTCTTTTAATTTCATGGCTGCAGTCATCATCTGAAGTGATTTTGTAGCCCCCCCCCAAAAAAAAATGAAGTCTGTTACTGTTTCCATTGTTTCCCCATCTATTTGCCATGAACTGATGGGACCAGATACCATGATTTTAGTTTTCTCAATGTTGAGTTTTCAGCCAACTTTTTCACTCTCCTCTTTCACTTTCATTAAGAGGCTCTTTAGTTCTTCTTTGCTTTCTGCCATAAGTGTGGTATCATCTGTGTATCTGAGGTTACTTATATTTCTCCTGGAAATCTTGATTCCAGCTTGTGCTTCATCCAGTCCAGCATTTCTCATGATGTACTCTGCATATAAGTTACATAAACAGAGTGACAATATACATCATTGATGTACTCCTTTTCCTATTTAGAACCAGTCTGTTGTTCCATGTCCAGTTCTAACTGTTGCTTCTTGACCTGTATACAGATTTCTCAGAAGGCAGGCAAGGTGGTCTGATATTCCCATCTCTTTAAGAATTTTCCACAATTTGTTGTGATCCACACAAAGGCTTTGGCATAGTCAATAAAGTAGAAATAGATGTTTTTCTGGAATTCTCTTGCTTTTTTGATGATTCAACGGATGTTGGCAATTCAATCTCTGGTTCCTCTGCCTTTTCTAAGTCAAGCTTGACCATCTGGAAGTTCACAGTGCATGTACTGTTGAAGCCTGGCTAGGAGAATTTTGAGCATTACTTTGCTAGCATGTGAGATGAGTGCAATTGTGCAGTAGCTTGAGTATTCTTTAACATTGCCTTTCTTTGGATTTTGAATGAAAACTGACATTTTCCAGTCCTGTGGCTACTGCTGAGTTTTCCAAATTTGCTGGCATATTGAGTGCAGCACTTTCACAGCATCATCTTTCAAGATTTGAAATAGCTCAACTGGAATTCTGTCACCTCCACTAGCTTTGTTCATAGTGATGCTTCCTAAGGCCCACTTGACTTCGCATCCCAGGATGTCTGGCTCTATGTGAGTGATTATCTGGGTCATGAATATCTGGGTTGATTTTAGGAAAGGTCAAAACAAAAAGGCAGACTCAACTTGTATAACTTCTATGAGGCCAAGAACATGAGAAATAAGCATAAAGGAAGAATAAGAGCCAGGAGTGAATGGACCATTGGATAAAAAGCACCAGAAGTCCATTGACTTCCTAATCTCCCCATTAAGTGGACATGTATTACTTATTCTCTTACTTGACTTCATCATGGAAATGACTTGGTTGACCTCTTCTCTCATTCACAAAACTCTCTTTTCCCTGGAAAGTTACCTTTGGCCTCTCCTTCTCCTTTATCTTCTCTATCAAAATAAACACGTTCTATTGAGTCTTTCTCAGAACTATTTTTTTCAAATCTCTCCCCTCCATCCCATTGCTTCTTTCACTGTCTTAATGCCATCCCTCATCACTTAGCACCAGAACACTACCATAATCCCTTCATAATTGCTGCTTCTGCAAAACTCCTATCCCATTTCTACACTAACATCAGAGTATCTGAAATCTTAAATTTAACCAAGTCTTTCCACTGCTGAAAATCCTTCTAGTACCCAAATGTTTTGGCCTTTGTCAATTGGTGAATACAAATGAGGCCATATTAATACTCTTACCAAAGTCACAATAGCTCTCAGCTTCTACCTGTTTGAATATAGAAAGTTCAGCCTTTTACAGAATATTTCTAGAAACCCTCGGGATGCCTACAGGTGTCCATAAGTCCTTCCTAGTCATCTCTTATTGATGCAGATGTCTGAGCCAGGATTCTGCAACCTGAGATCTATAAAGTGCCTAGGAAAAAGCACTTCAACCTGAAGTTTGTGCTGGCTGAAGTCACTATCACCTAGGGGCTCTGACCCTTAGAAACTACTATGTGAGCTATGTGGCATATTATTTGAACACCCACTAGTAGAATGTGGCTACTACCACAGTCTCTATCAAGTTAATACCCAACATATACAGGTCAATAATAAAAGATGTCAAAAATAGAGGACCACTGCTGTTCATTCCATAGTTTTCGGTCTATGACAGAGCAAGTGACTACCCAGCCTTCCAAGCAGATATGACTACCTCTGAGGGACTCTCACTGCCAACACCCACCCCAGAGGATCATCAGCCAGGCCTTCCTTCTACCCTGTAAGACAAAATATGAGTGAGGAAAACCCTCGGGCCAAATCCCCCTCCTCCCACCTCACAGAGAAGCTCATCTCAGGAATATCTCTTCCCACCCTGTTCATCTTCTAGGATGTGCATATTGTCCTGAAAACTGGGGAAAGTGCCAGAGGAATAGGGAGGCTTTGGCTAAGAATTCACTCAAGATATCTATATACCACAATGACATCCACAATGGCTCAGTGATAAAGAATCTGTCTGCCAGTGTAGGAGGTGCAGGAGACATAGGTTTGATCCCTGGGTTGGGAAGATCCCCTGGAGAAGGAAATGTCAACCCACTCCAGTATTCTTGCCTGGGAAATTCCAAGGGCAGAGGAGCCCCATGGACTACAGCTCATGGGGTCACAAAAAGTCAGACACGACTTAGCAACTGAGTACACATGCATTGGCTACATTGGAGGGGACCTATAGACCTTGAGGAGAACCATAAGCTGGAAAAGGAAGTTAACTGACCCCACACTGCCCTCAGTAGCTCCAGAGAAATTCTTAGATATATTATACTACTATCATTTTTTAATTTTTTTATTTTTAAGTTATTTATTACTCCTTTAACTTTCATTTTTAAAACCTACTATTACATAGAAAAAAGACCCTACTTTTAAAGAAAATTTCATATATATATATATATATTTGTTTTAAACTTTTGTGATTTTTTTTAATATTGTATTTTTGAGAGTCTAACCTCTACTCTAGATTTTTAATCTTTGCTTTTTGGTATTTGTTATCAATTCTGTACCTTTAAGAATCCAATCTTCAGTACACATTTTTACTTAGGAGTGTGATTACTGACTTCATTGCTCTCTTGCCTTTTGACTCTCCTTTTTCTTCCCCAGGTCACCACTATCTGCTCCCACCCCCTTCTCTTCTCTACTTAACTCTGTGAATGTCTTTGGGTATTCTGGGCTGTGGAGAACACTTAGGGAACTGACCACAGGTTAGATTGGCCTCTCTATTTTTGACTCACCCTCCCCTCCTCCTGGTCAACTCTATCTCCTTCCTTCTTCTCTTCTCTATGGAACTCCGTGAAACTCTCTGAGTGTTCCAGACTGTGGACAGCACATAGGGAATTGATTACTGGCTAGATTGCTCTAACCTCTTATGATTCCCCCTCGTCTCCTTCTGGTCACCTCTATCTCCATCCTCCCTCTTTTCTTCTCCATGTAACTCTGTGAATCTCTATGATTGTCCCCCACTGTGGAGAATCTTTTCACCATTTCAACATTCACTAGATGTTTTATCATCAGTGCTGTATGGATGGAGAAGTATTGAGGCTACTGTAAGAATAAGACTGAAAGTCAGGGGCAGGAGGCCTAAATCTAAAACTTGAGAACACCAGAAAACTCTTGACTCCAGGGAACATTAATCGAGAAGAGCTCATCCAAAAGCCTCCATACCTACACTGAAACCAAGCTCCACCCAAGAGTGAACAAGTTTCACAGCAAGACATACCAAGCTATATCTCCAACAACACAGGAACATAACCCCGAGCACAAAAATACAGGCGGCCAAAAGTCACACCAAACCCATAGACATCTCAAAACTCACTACTGGACACTCCAGCTTCACCCATCAGAACACTGATGCAAGCTTCTCTAACCAGGAAACCTTGACAAGCCATTCATCCAACCCCACCCACAGGGACAAAACTCCACAATAAAGAGGAACCACAAACTTCTAGCATACAGAAAGGCCACCTCAAACACAGCAACCTAAACAAGATGAAAAAGCAGGTAAATAAACATGATAAAAGCCTACCAAACCAGACAAAAGAGGAGGAGATAGGGAGACTACCTGAAAAAGAATTCAGAATAATGATAGTAAAATTAATCCAAAATCTTGAAAACAAAATGGAATTACAGATAAATAGTCTGGAGACAAGGATTGAGAAGATGCAAAAAAGTTTTAAAAGGACCAAGAAGAAATAAAAAAGAGTCAATCAATAATGAATAATGCAGTAACTGATATCAGAATCACTCTGGAGGGAACCAACAGTAGAATAACAGAGGCAGATGATAGGATAAGTGAGGTGGAAGATAGAATGATGGAAATAAATGAAGTAGAGAGGAAAAAAGAAAAAAGAATTAAAAGAAATGAGGACAACCTCAGAGACCTCTGGGACAATGTGAAACACCCCAACATTCGAATCATAGGAGTCCCAGAAGAAGAAGACAAAAAGAAAGGCCATGAGAAAATACTTCAAGACATAATAGTTCAAAACCTCCCTAAAATTGGGAAGGAAATAGCCACCCAACTCCAAGAAACTCAGAGAGTCCCAAAAAGAAACAACCCAAGCCAGAACACTCCAAGACACATATTTATCAAGTTAAAGAAGATCAAACACAAAGAACAAATATTAAAAGCAGCAAGGGGAAAACAACAAATAACTTATAAGGGGATTCCCATAAGGATAACAGTTGATCTTTCAATAGAAACTCTTCAGGCCAGAAGGGAATGGAAGGGCATATTTAAACTGATGAAAGAGAAAAACCTACAACCCAGATTACTGTCCCCAGCAAGGATCTCATTCAGATATGAAGGAGAAATCAAAAGCTTTACAGACAAGCAAAAGCTCAAAGAATTCAGCACTCCCAAACCAGCTCTTCAACAAAAGCTAAAGGATTTTCTCTAGACAGGAAACACAGAAAAGGTTTATAAACTCAAACCCAAAACAACAAAGTAAATGGCAACGGGATCATACTTATCAATAATTACCTTAAATGTAAATGGGTTGAATGCCCCAACCAAAAGACAAAGACTGGCTGAATGGATACAAAAACAAGACCCCTATATATGCTGCCTACAAGAGACCCACCTCAAACCTAGAGACACATACAGACTGAAAGTAAAGGATGGAAAAATTATTTCATCCAAATGAAGCCCAAAAGAAAGCAGGAGTAGCAATACTCATATCAGATAAAATAGACTTTGAAATAAAGGCCATGAAAGAAGACAAAGAAGGACACTACATAATGATCAAAGGATCAATCCAAGAAGAAGATATAACAATTATAAATATATATGCACCCAACATAGGAGCACTGCAATATGTAAGGCAAATGCTATCAAGTATGAAAGGGGAAATTAACAGTAACACAATAATGGTGGTAGAATTTAATACCCCACTCACACCTGTGGATAGATCAACCAAACAGAAAATTAGCAAGGAAACACAAACTTTAAATGATATGATGGACCAGTTAGACCTAATTGATATCCATAGGACATTTCTCCAAAAAACGATGAATTTCAGGTTTTTCTCAAGTGCACGCGAAACCTTCTGCAGGATAGATCATGTCCTGGGCCATAAATGTAGCCTTAGTAAGTTCAAAAAAATTGAAATCATCTCAAGCATCTTTTCTGATCACAATGCAGTAAGATTAGATGTCAACTACAGGAAAAAAACTATTAAAAATACAAACATATGAAGGCTAAACAACAAACATCTGAGTAACCAACAAATCACAGAAGAAATCAAAAAATAAATCAAAATATGCATAGAAACGAATGATAATTAAAACATAACAACCCAAAACCTATGGGATTCAGATTCATAGCAATACAAGCCTACCTCAAGAAACAGGAAAGAAATCAAAAAAATAACCTAACTCTACACCTAAAACAACTAGAAAAAGAAGAAATGAAGCACCCCAGGGTTAGCAGAAGGAAAGAAACCTTAAAAATTAGAGCAGAAATAAATGCAAATGAAACAAAGAGTGTCATAGGCAAAATCAACAAAGCCAAAAGCTGGTTCTTTGAGAAGACAAATAAAATAGACAAACCATTAGCCAGAGTTATCAAGAAAAAATGGAATAAAAAATAAACAAAATTAGAAATAAAACTGGACAAATCACAACAGCCAACAGAGAGAAACAAAAGATCATAAGAGACTATGATCAGCAACTATGTGCCAATAAAATGGACAACTTGGAAGAAATGGACAAATTTTTAGAAAAGTAAAACTTTCCAAAACTGAGCCAGGAAGAATAGAAAATATTAACAAACGCATCACAAGCACAGAAATTGAAACCATAATCAGAAATCTTCCAACAAACAAAAGCCCAGGACTAGATGGCTTCACAGGTGAATTCTACCAAAAATTTAGGGATGCACTAACACCCATCCTACTCAAACTCTTCCAGAAAATTGCAGAGGAAGGTAAACTTCCAAACTCATTCTATGAGGCCACCATCACCCTAATACCAAAACCAGACAAAGATGCCACAAAAAAAGAAAACTACAGGCTAATATCACTGATGAACATAGATGAAAAAATCCTCAACAAAATTCTAGCAGAGTCCAACAACATATTAAAAAGATCATACATGATGACCAAGTGGGCTGTATCTCAGGGATGCAAGGATTCTTCAATAGTAACAAATCAATCAGTGTGATACACCACATTAACAAATTGAAAGATAAAAACCATATGATTATCTCAATAGATGCAGAGAAAGCCTTTGACAAAATTCAACACTCATTTATGATTAAAACTCTCCAAAAAGCAGGAATAGAAGGAACATACCTCAACATAATAAAAGCCATATATGATAAACCCACAGTAAGCATTATCCTCAATGGTGAAAAATTGAAAGCATTTCCCCTAAAGTCAGGAACAAGACGCGGATGCCCACTCTCACCATTACTACTCAACATAGTTTTGGAAGTTTTAACCACAGCAATCAGAGAAGAAAAAGAAGTAAATGGAATCCTAATTTTAAAATAAGAAATAAAACTCTCACTGTTTGCAGATGACATGATCCTCTACATTGAAAACCCTAAAGACTCCACCAGAAAATTACTTGAGCTATCAGTGAATATAGTAAAGTTGCAGGATATAAAATTAACACACAGAAATCCCTTGCATTCCTATACACCAATAATGAGAAAACAGAAAGAGAAATTAAAGAAACAATACCATTCACCATTGCAACAAAAAGAATAAAATACTTAGGAATAAATCTACCTAAAGAAATAAAAGACTTATATAGAGAAAATTATAAAACACTGATGAAAGAAATCAAAGAGGACACAAATAAATGGAGAAATATACCATGTGCATGGATCAGAAGCATCATTATAGTGAAAATGAGTATACTACCCAAAGCAATCTATAGATTCAATGCAATCCTTATCAAGATAGCAACAGTATTTTTCTGAGAACTAGAACAAATAATTTCACAATCTGTATGGAAATACAAAACACCTCCAATAGCCAAAGCAATCTTGAGAAAGAAGAATGGAATTAGAGGAATCAACCTGCCTGATTTCAGGCTATACTACAAAGCTACAGTCATCAAGACAGTATGGTACTGGCACAAGGACAGAAACATAGATCAATGGAACAAAACAGAAAGCCCAGAGATAAATCCACGCACCTATGTATACCTCATCTTTGACAAAGGAGGCAAGAATATACAATGGAGAAAAGACAATCTCTTTAACAAGTGGTGCTGGGAAAACTGGTCAACCACTTGTAAAAAAATGAAACTAGAACACTTTCTAACACCATAAACAAAAATAAACTCAAAATGGATTAAAGATCTAAATGTCAGACCAAAACTATAGAACTCCTAGAGGAAAACATAGGCAAAACACTCTCTGATGTAAATCATAGCATGATCCTCTTTGACCCACCTCCCAGAGTAATGGAAATAAAACCAAAAATAAACAAATGGGATCAATTTAAATTAAAAGTTTTTGCACAATGAAGGAAATGATAAGGGGGGAAAGAAAGCCTTCAGAATGGGAGAAAATAATAGCAAATAAAGCAACTGACAAATAATTAATCTCAAAAATACACAAACAACTCCTGCAGCTCAATTCCAGAAAAACAAGCAACCCAATCAAAAATGGGCCAAAGAGCTAAACAGACATTTTTCCAAAGAAGACATACAGATGGCTAACAAACACATGAAAAGATGCTCAACATCACTCATTTTCAGAGAAATACAAATCAAAACCACAGTGAGGTGCCATCTCACGCCTGTCAGAATGTCTGCTATCAAAAAGTCAACAAACAATAAATGCTGGAGAGGGTGTGGAGGAAAAGGAACCCTCCTACACTGTTTGTGGGAGTGCAAACTAGTACAGTCAGTATAGAGAACAGTGTGGAGATTTCTTTAAAAAAACTGGAAATAGAACTGCCATATGATCCAGCAATCCCACTGCTAGACATATACACCGAGGAAACCATAATTGAAAGAGACACATGTACCCCAATGTTCATTGCAGCACTGTTTACAATAGCCAGGACATGGAAGCAACCTAGATGTCCATTGACAGATGAATGGATAAGAAAGCTGTGGTACACAATGGGACATTACTCAGCTATTAAAAAGAATGCATTTGAATCAGTTCTAATGAGGTGGATGAAATGGGAGACTACTATACAGAGCAAAGTAAGTCAGAAAGAAAAACACCAATACAGTATATTAACACATATATATGGAATTTAGAAAGATGGTAACAATGACCCTATATGCGAGACAGTGAAAAAGACACAGATGTAAAGGACAGACTTTTGGACACTGTGGGAGAAGGCGAGAGTGGGATGATTTGAGAGAATAGAATTGAAACATATATATTATCATATGTGAAATAGATCACCAGTCCAGGTTCAGTGCATGAGAGAGGGTGCTCAGGGCTGGTGCACTGAGATGACCCTGAGGGATGGGATGGGGAGGGAGGTTGAAGGGGGGTTCAGGATGGGGAACACATGTACACCCATGGCTGATTCATGTCAATGTATGGCAAAACCCACTACAGTATTGTAAAGTCATTAGCCTCCAATTAAAATAAATTTAAAAAAAAACACAACTTAACATTCAGAAAACTAAGATTATGGCATCTGGTCCCATCACTTCATGGCAAATAGATGGGGAAACAGTGGAAACAGTGACAGACTTTATTTTGGGGGGCTCCAAAATCACTGCAGATGGTGACTGCAGCCATGAAATTAAAAGACGCTTGCTTCTTGGAATAAAAGTTATGACCAACCTAGACAGCATATTAAAAAGCAGAGACATTACTTTGCCAACAAAAGTCCATCTAGTCAAGGCTATGGTTTTTCCAGTAGTCATGTATGGATGTGATAGTTGGAATATAAAGAAAGCTGAGTGCCAAAGAATTGATGCTTTTGAACTGTGATGTTGGAGAAGACTCTTTAGAGTCCCTTGGACTGCAAGGAGATCCAACCATTCCAACCTAAAGGAAATCAGTCCTTAATGTTCATTTGAAGGTCTGATACTGAAGCTGAAATTCCAATACTTTGGACTCCTGATCGAAAAACTGACTCATTTGAGAAGACCTTGATACTGGGAAAGATTGAAGGTGGGATGAGAAAGTGGGAGAAGAGGATGAGATGGTTGGATGGCATCACAGACTCAATGGACATGAGTTTGAGCAGGCTCCAGGAGCTTGAGAGGGTAACATGCAGGAAGGCCAGGGGTCTCCAAATGGAGGAAATAGGCTGCAAGTGTCAGACATTTTTATCTTTTTAAGCGGCAGGAGGAAACAAACTAGTGATATATATTTTTTTCCCTTCTCTATACAAATTTAAAAGGAGGTTTCTCTTAAAATACTGTGTTGCCATAATGACACCTGCTTCTGCCTGAAGTTAACTATTCTCAAACATTGAGTTAACAAATGCATTCTTCTTATGGAAATGTTTGTCTTAAGCTATGTTAATGCACTATGCATTTACCCCAGACTCTGTCTTCAAGTTGGTTTTGCCTCATGGCTCAGAACCTACTTGACAAACCATTATGTTATACTCAGGCATTGTTCCCCTAATCTATGTAAACAAAACTATTTGTATGGTAACCTGCCTTTCTACAAGATTCAAGTCAATCATTTTATGGCCTAGAATGACTTGTGTGGTGCCAAGATTATTCCAAAATACATCTTATGGATGAGGGGACTGGTGCCATTCTGAGTTTTAAGACATTCCTTTCTTTCATTAACAAACTGCTAGTGACTATATAACATCCAGCTTAAGACTAGCAGAGGGGTACTCTTTCTGCCCCCTTCTGATGCTATGTCAGAAGCTTTCTCTATCTCCTTTATACTTTAATAAAACTTTATTACACAAAAGCTCTGAGCGATCAAGCCTCGTCTCTGGCCCCGGATTGAATTCTTCTCCTCAGGAGGCCAAGAATCCTGGCGTCTTTTCGTGGTTTAGCAACAACCTTTCAAGCTGGTGATGGACAGGGAGGCCTGGAGTGCTGCAGTTCATGGGGTCACAAAGAGTTGGACACGACAGAGTGACTGAACTGAACTGAAGATACAATAAATATCATCCCCATTTTACAAATAAGAAAACTGAGAAACAGAGAAAGCAACTTGCTCAAGGTTTTAGAGCTAACAAATTGTAGAACCAGGATTAAAACCCAGAGAGTCTGGTTCAAAGCTATATGTACTGGGCCTTCCCTGGTGGCCCAGTGGTTAAGAATCTGACTGCCAATGCAAGGCACATGAGTTCAATCCCTGGTGCAGGAAGATGCCATGTGCTGCAGAGCAAAAAAGCCCATGCAACACAACTACTAAAGTCCATGCTCCACAATGAGAGAAGCCAGCACAATGAGAAGCATGCGCACCACAAAGAAGAGTAGCCTCCACTAGCTGAAACTAGAGAAGGCCGGAGTGTGGCAACAAGGACACAACTTAGCCAAAAACTAAAAAATAAATTAAAAAAAAAATAAAGTGGCCCTTTACTGCTGCCTAAAAAACAAAAACTACTCTGAATTAAACCACTCATCTTATTGGAGCTGTCCATATATAGCTCTGTGTGTGTGTGTGTGTGTGTGTGTGCATGTGTGTGTGTGTGTGCACACACTCAATCACACTCAACTCTTTGCGACCCCATGGACTGTAGCCCACCAGGCTCCTCTGTCCATGGAATTTTCCAAGCAAGAATACTAGAGTGGGTAGCCATTTCTTTCTCCAGGGATCTTCCTGACTCAGGGATCGAACCCATGACTCTTATGTCTCCTGCATTGGCAGGCGGATTCTTTACTACCAGCACCACCTGAGAAGTCTACAGCTCTAAGGAACAGTGATAATCTTGCCTCAGTTAGGTATGTGTCCTCCTTGCCTTCCCCTCCCCTCACCAACCACTACCACCCCACCTCACTGATAGCCTATTCAAACCTTCCGGTTACATCATATTCATAGCTTTAAACAAGCCTGTTCCCAACATGTGTGTGGGATGGGGACAAGTGTACAAATGGAGGTCTATATACCATGTGTCCAAATAAGTTTAACAAACTGTTAAATAAAATATGTTCTGTCTTCCTACCTTGATAAATATTCCTACGTAACAACTTGGAAGTTCAGGTTTGAAGAATTCTTGAGCTCCTTAGAGTTCATAAACATTTGGCAACACGGAGAAAGCTGGCCTACCTCCCTTCTCTTCCCATTCCTGGATGAATACTACATGATCCTGTCTGGTATATACGAGTGAACACTCTAGGCTGACTGTGAAAGATTCACTCACACATCCCACAATATCATTCTGGGGCCTAGATGTATACACACTAACAGTATAGTCTGCCTTTGGGAGACCAGACCCTAGAAAGAGACCTATGAAAGCTCTGGAAATAGGTTCCAAGCCTTTAGGGAGATTGAGAGAGAAAGAGGTTACAACAGTACCTGGTACACGGTAAGAGCAATAGAAATCATAGCTATGATTAATCCTCTCATAAAAAATAAAGACATCATGTGTGCAAATGAGGCAGAGTCCCACCTCTAAAAAAAAGCATAGCAACTACTGACTGCCCATGCACAGAATCCAACATGTTTTGGCAAGAGTAAGTTTATGAGCTGCAGAAACACAATCTTCTGTCCCAAACCTCCTCAGTTTCCATGAGTAAATTTAAACACATTTTTTTAAAGTACAGAGAATCACATTGTATGCAAACTCTTAATCTGTTGGTAAAGAAAATTAAATAAAAACATATCCTTAAGCTCTTTATGATGAACCCAGCTATTCTTCAACACAAATGCAGAGGTTATTAGTTTTTTCTATCATAAAGTTCAAAGAGTTGGAGAAAAAGACATGCAATGTGTGAAAATTAAATAAGTGAAGTACAGCATTGCCTAAACAGTGTGAAGATAAAACTGAAAGTTGCTCTACTCAAAGTTAATTTCCCCCAGGTACCAGAAATTTCACCAAGTGAAACTCATTTCTTTGGGCATCTTATCCAAGAACCACACTCTTGAATGCAATTATGAGCTGGAAGTTCTTTTATTAGCCCATTTTTAGCCTGAAATTATTAGTATGAAATTTATCACCAGATAACCAAGAGCTGAGAGCAAGGTCTTAGGGTCTAGATTCCCCAAGGTCTTCACTGATAAAAACAGGGGTGAGGGAGCTAGACCACCCCAGTGTTCCAAGGACAGAGCCAGAAAAGCAGAGAACGCCCAGAATGTTTTTGCTTCAGTGGTTGTACATTTCCAACTCAACAACAATAACAAAAAAGTACAAACATTCTAATTTAAAATGAGCAAATAACTTGAATAGACATTTCACTAAAGAAGATAAACAGATGGCCAAAAGTCACAAGGAAAAGTCACATAAACAAATCATTAGGGAATTAGAAATCAAAACCAAATGAACTATTACTTCATACTTACTTAGATGATTAACAAAAACAAAACACAACAGAAAATAGCAAGTGTTGGCAAGAATGTGGAGAAATTGAAGGCCCTGTGCACTATTGATGGGAGGGTAAAATGGTGCTGCTGCTGCTGTGGAAAACAGGATGGTAGTTACTTACAAAATTAAATAGAATCACTATGCAATCCAGCAATTCTACTTCTGGGTATATATCTAAGAGAACTAAAAACAGGGTCTCAAACATATTTTGTACAACCATATTCATATCAAAATTATTCACAATAGCCAAAGGGTGGAAAGAAGCCAAATGTTCATCAATAGATGAATTAATTTTTTAAAATGTGGTATATTCATAAAAAAGATTATTCATTCTTTAAAAGGAGGAAAATTATGATACATGCTACCACATGAATGAATTTTGAAAATACTATGATAAGTGAAATAAGCCAGTTTCAAGAAGACAAATACTGTATGGTTCCACTTATATGAGAAATCTAGAATAGGCAAATTCTAGGCCTAGATAGAAAGTAGAAAAGTGGTTGTCAGGGGCTGGGAAGCAAGGAGTTATTGTTTAATAGGTGTAGAGCTTCAGTTCAGTTCAGTTCAGTCACTCAGTCATGTCCAACTCTTTGCAATCCCATGGACTGCAGCACACCAGGCCTCCCTGTCCATCACCAACTCCTGGAGCTTGCTCAAACGTGTGTCCATTGAGTCAGTGATGCCATCCAACCATCTCATCCTCTGTCGTCCCTTTTTCCTCCCACCTTCAATCTTTCCCAGCATCTGGGTCTTTTCCAATGAGTCTGTTCTTCACATCAGGTGGCCAAAGTATTGGAGTTTCAGCTTCAACATCAGTCCTTCCAATGAATATTCAGGACTGGTTTCCTTTAGGACTGACTGTCTGATCTCCTTGAAGCCCAAGGGACTCTCAAGAGTCTTCTCTAACACCACAGTTCAAAAGCATCAATTCTTCAGCACTCAGCTTTCTTTATAGTCCAAATCTCACATCCATACTTGACTACTGGAAAAACCATAGCTTTGACTAGACAGACCTTTGTTGGTAAAGTAATGTCTCTGCTTTTTAATATGCTGTCTACATTGGTCATAGCTTTTCTTTTTTTTTAATTAATTAATTTATTTTAGTTGGAGGCTAATTACTTTACAATATTGTAGTGGGTTTTGCCATACATTGACATGAATCAGCCATGGGTGTACATGTGTTCCCCATCCTGAAACCACCTCCCACCTCCCTCCCCATCCCATCCCTCAGGGTCATCTCAGTGCACCAGCCCTGAGCACCCTGTCTCATTCATCAAACCTGGAATGGCGATCTGTTTCACATATGATAATATACATGTTTCAATTCTATTCTCTCAAATCATCCCACTCTTGCCTTCTCCCATAGAGTCCCAAAGACTGTTCTTTACATCTGTGTCTCTTTGGCTGTCTCACATAACTTTTCTTCAAAGGAGCAAGTGTTCTTAATTTCATGGCTGCAGTCACCATCTGAAGTGATTTTGGAGCCCAAGAAAACAAAGCCTGTCACTGTTTCCAATGTTTCCCATCTATTTGCCATGAAGTGATGGGACTGGATGCCATGATCTTTGTTTTCTGAATGTTGAGTTCTAAGCCAATTTTTTCACTCTCCCCTTTCACTTTCGTTAAGAGGCTCTTTAGTTCTTCTTCACTTTCTGCCATAAGGGTGGTGTCATCTGCATATCTGAGTTTATTTATATTTCTCCCGGCAATTTTGATTCCAGCTTGTGCTTCATCCAGTCAAGCATTTCACATGATGTACTCTGCATATAAGTTACGTAAGCAGGGTGACAATATACACCCTTGACATACTCCTTTCCCAGTTTAGAACCAGTCTGTTGTTCCATGTCCAGTTCTAACTGCTGCTTCTTGACCTGAATACAGATTTCTCAAGAGGCAGGTCAGGTGGTCTGGTCTTCCCATCTCTTGAAGAATTTTCCACAGTTTGTTGGGATCCACACAGTCAAAGGCTTTGGCATAGTCAACAAAGCAGAAGAAAGCAGAAGTTGATGTTTTTCTGGAATTCCACAGGGACAGAGACCCAGAGCTTCATTTAGGGAAGATGAAAAAGTTCTGGCAATGGATGGTGGTGAGGGCTGCACAACAATGAATGTGGGCTTAATGTCACTGAACTGTACACTTAAAAATGGTTAAATGGTAAATTTTATTTTGAATATATTTCACCATAATAAAAAAGTATTACTACCTTCCCACCATAATACTTTTCACCCCCATGAGAATACTATGTGGCTAATATTTATAAACATTTTATAAGACTTGTATCTTAAACTGTTTGGAATTCCAGACCATAGTATATTCATGTTTGTTCAATGCTTCTAAAAGGGTCCCAAATCTTGGATGAAACTTGTTCTAGGAAGACATTGGCCCAGAGGTTACAAAGCAGAACACAAGGTCCTCTGTCAGCAATTTGAGTACTGAAGGCATAAAATAGTTTCTTAATTGTGGGATTAATGACATTTGACATCAGATAATTCTGTTGTTGAAGGGCAGCCCCATGCACTATAGGATGTTTAGCAGGCACCAGTTGCCAGTAGTAGGAGACCCCACTAGACTGAGCCCTATGTGAAAGGTGGTCCTGGGCAAGCACAGGATTCCAGTGAGGAAAACAAACTTTGCCTACTTAAAAATGTGGCTGAGAGTGGTTACGTAGATGTAGGGAGGTCTGTTAACTGAAAATGTTTTAAATGATTCTTAATTCATTAAACTGCTTAGTCTCTAGTTAAGCAGAAGAGTTATTTTTCTCTGAATTTTTTTTGCCACCTAATTTCTATCTTTGAATTCTCTTCTGTTCTTTCACTGAGTTCTTTTTTAAAATTAATTAATTAATTTTAACTGGAGAATAATTACTTCACAATATTGTGATGGTTTTTGCCATACATCAGCATGACTTGGCCACAGGTATACATGTTTCCACCCCATCCTGAACACCCCTCCAACCTCCCTCCCAACCCTATCCCTCTAGGTTGTTCCAGAACACCGGTTTTGGGTGCCCTGCTTCTTGCATTGAACTTGAACTGGTCATTTATTTTACATACAGTAATGTACATGTTTCAGAGGTCTCAAGTCTTTAAGTCACACAATGAAGTCAAAGTACCTCACATCAGTGACTTTATAGCTCTTTGGGAAGGGAAAACTTTCCATCTTTTCTGAGTTCATAAACTAGGCATTAATGGGCCTTAGACCTTGGGAGCATTATGATTATACTTCCTATTTATTTTGGGCCTACTATGTGCTCGGCACCATGAAAAGAAAGTGAAAGTGTTACTCAATTAGTTGTGTCCAAATTTTTGCAAACCTGTGAACTGTAGCCAGGCTCCTCTGTCCATGGGATTCTCCAGGCAAGAATACTGGAGTGGATCATTGTGCCTTCTTCCAAGGGATCTTCCTGACCCAGGGATCAAACCTGAGTCTCCTGCATTGTAGCCAGATTCTTTACCATCTGAGCCAGCAGGAAAGCCATACATATGACTTAATTCTTACCTTCATTTTAATCCTCACAACAGTTCTCATAACAATACCTGTGAGGAAAGTGAAGTGAAGTTGCTCAGTCATGTCCTACTCTTTGCAACCCCATGGACTGTAGCCTACCACGCTCCTCCATCCATGGGGTTTTCCAGGCAAGAGTACTGGAGTGGGTTGCCATTTCCTTCTCCAGAGGATCTTCCCGACCCAGGGATAGAACCTGGGTCTCCCGCATTGTAGGCTTTACCGTCTGAGCCACCAGGGAAGTCCATGAGGAAGACGTTTTATTAATAATATTCATTTTCTATATGAAAATGAAGCTCAGGAAATTTGAATGCCTTAAGCAAGGCTGCATGACTTAGAAGTGGCAGATTTGAACATAGGTCTGTCTGACCCAGGAGTTGCACTATACACAGTGCCTCCCAGGGTGGATCTAGGCCCCCTACTTCAAAGCAGATTCGACCTGGAGAGCAGGGAAGAGCTGAACCAGAGGTTTCTTCCAGTCCAGGGACTTGGGCGGAGGACGGGTCGGGTGGCGAAGAAGGCTTAGAAACCAGTCCACTTACACCAAATTTCCAACTATAAGTGCCTCCTCTGTGACTGGCTCAATCACTGTATTTGGCTATCTAAATTTGAGATATTATGGGATATTGATATTATCTGAACTTGTCAAGTACCTTGCTGGTTCCCATACAACCTTTAAGATTAATGGTTCTCAAAGTCTGGTCCTAGACCAGTAAGTGTACCCAAGATTGTCATAGTTTTAAGCACTCAGAGTCCAAAGTTCTGGAAAACTCCCCACTTTCAGGCAAGCTAAGATAGTCACCCTGTGACCCACAGCATCAGCATCACCAGGGAAGTTGGTGCACCATCCCAGATATGGTGAATCAGAAACTCTGAGGGTGGCACTTGGCAATCTGTTTTAACAAGCCCTCCAGGCAATTCTGATGTGTAAGAAACACTCCAGAACAAACCTTCTGGATGACTGGGGAAAGTGCTCAGTTGTTCTTCTGCCTTTTTCTCTGAACATTCAAATAAAACATGCTATTGAGAGAAAGCCTACTGCTTTAGGTTTTTCTCATTTTTCTATCTCCAAGGTTGTATGGAATTACTAAGTAAGTCAGAGCTTTGAGTGAAACGAATAAATCCATTAGGCAAATGCTTGCTGAACATCTACTATGTATCACTGTGTATTCCACCACTGTTCTTGTTTCTTCCTTCTTAATTTTGGCAGTTGCATTGTCCACAGTATTGAACACTATATCATATGATATGATATATGTGGCATCTAAGAAAAATGATACAAATGAACTTATTTACAAAAAAAAACACAGGCTCACAGACATAGAAAACAAGCTTATGGTTACCAAAGGGGAAAGAGGGTGGATAGAGAGATAAATTAAGAGTCTGGAACTAGTAGATACACACTACTACATATACAGTAAACAAGGACCTACTGTATAGCACAGGGAACTATATTTAATATTTAATAATAACTTATTGTGAAAAGAATCTGAAATATATATATATATATATATATATAAAACCAAATCACTGTGCTGTATACATGACACTAACACAACACTGTAAATCAACTATACTTTAAAATAATAATATCATTATAAATAAGAAAAAACAGAATGTAGTACTTTGGGCAGGAATTTGAATGTTCTGTGATTAGTTAGAGTTTTCCTATGTTGCCTCTATAAACTTAGTGTATGCCTTTATAGGATTAAGAGGTTAGAATGGAAAGGAAAAGTTGTGTGTGTGTGTGCACACGTGCATGTGTGCACATGGGCATGCATGCGCTTAAGAGAAAATTTTGGTAAAATAAGATCCCTGCATCTTGCTTTAACCTGAGCAGATGGAAACTGTGCCATGAATGTTATACAAAAATGCACTGACACAGATCAAAGGAACCATGAGATCTGGGGACAAGGGGGTAAGAATTGAAGGCCTAAAAGAGCAAAGGGGCCCAAGAACAGATGACGCGAAGGATGACCATTAATGAAATAATGCAGCAAAAGAGCAAAAAGTGACCTGGACAAAGGAAGATGTCAGGTCATTCCAGGTGCTGTGTAGAGCACTTGGGATCCTACCTGGCATTTGGAGGGGAGTCGTCCTATCCTCAGGGCCTTTGTCTGGGGCACAGGATGCAGTAAAGATCTTTCAGTCCCTTCCAAAAGGGTCCTACTGGACCCAGGGTCAGGAAAATTCCCAGGTGTCTTGGCTCTACATGTGACTGCACAAAGCACAACTGTTCTATGATTTAAAAAAAAAAAAAAAACAAACTGTGTGCTGCAAACTGTAACTGAATTTTAATTGATTAATAGTGGTAATGCTGATCTCTGGGTAAAAAGTTCTATGTACCCATCCCAATAGCTTTGCTGTTAGCAAGCATGGCTAACAAAAGTATAAAATGGCAACAACGCACTTTTTACTTCTGTTTAATGAAAGTGAATAAAGAAAAAAAAATGGTTCAAAATGCAAAATATTTTATTCCATTCAACATTTTAATTATATCCATTAAATTATACAAGCTGGATTGATTAGCACTACTTTAAGTCATTAAGTTTGACAGTCTGACCACCTTGTGCTAAGGATGGCATCTAAGTGCCCTCATTTATATGCATTAGATTCACTCATGTAGGGTCTCCCTGGGAGAAAAGTAAAACTCATAATAATAAAAAAAAATCACCACTGGTAAGACAATACTAATTCTGAGGAACAACATCACAATTTTGCCTTCAGATTCTGTCAACATAAATGCAAACCTACTTCAGACAGGAACTTATAAACATAACAGGCAGATGGCATGCGGAAATTCACACAACTTTAGAAAAATGCAATAATATTGTGCTTTGTGTTGGCAGAACTCCTTCTTTGAAAGGAGCTTTAATCTTCAGATATGTGTCCTGTCTCTTTAGCACAGTCCTGTAGTCCGGGTGCAGATAGGTATGTAGTGGAAGGGCTTAGCAAGGTCATATCCTGCACATCATTCTGGGGCCTGAGAAAGAGTTGGGTCTTTGGATAAAATGAGCACCTCCTGCTCCCTCTACTCCATACACTATGGCTACCTTCTAGGCAACAGAAGCAAAGCTGACCTCCATCAGACATCCATTGACTGCTTCATTTAATCAGAGTATACATAGAATATAATCAATCATTCCCTTAATGAAGAGCCTCTTGGCTATGGGTGCATATTAAAATCAACTGGGGAGCTTTTAAAAGTTACTGGCATACTCAGATCTTCCGATTTTTTCATTGGAAGAATAAATATAGTATCACTTATTAAGCATAAACTTTGGGGGTTTTCTCTTTGTTTTGTTTTGTTTTTGCTCACTGACTTACTGAGATATAATTTACATACCAACCAAACAATTCACTCATTTAACATGTCGACTTTGGCTGTCACCTTCTGATATAAACTGCATTCTGCCTATGGAATGTGTCTCCTGCTTTCACTTTACTATGACTCATCCAGAACTTCTTATTGAATGAAGCCAAGGACGCTTACTCAGTAGCCTGTCCCAGGAATTCATCAGAGACCTGGGATGATGACCATCATTTTGCACCCCATTTCCCTGCAACCTCTTTACAAAGGATATTAATAAACTTACTTCCTACCTGTCAAAAAAATAAAGTTTCTAATTCAATGGCTTTTAGTACATTCAGAGTTGTACAACAAAAATCACAATCCATTTTGGAACTTATACTATCTGTGTAACTATGAGCAAGTTACAGTATTTTGATCAGTATTTTGTTCAGTATTTTGATCCCTTAACTGTAGAATGTGAACAGTAATACTTTTTTATTTGGTATATGTGAAAATTAAATAAAATATTTGGTATATGTGAAAATTAAATAAAATATTTGGTATATGTGAAAATTAAATAAAATTATGTGAGTGGAAAGAAATCCTTCACTCTTTAACTATCACCATTATTGCTGCACTAGCACAAGGTAAATTCAAATCTAATTTCTGACTCTACAGATTTACTTATACTGGATATTTCATATAAGAGGAATCATACAATCTGTGGCCTTTCATTTCTGGTTCCTTTCACTACTATAGTGTTTTCAAGGTTCATCTATATTATACCATGAATCAACACTGAGTTCATTTTTATGGTCAAATAATATTCCATTGTATAAATATAACACATTTTGTTTCTTCATTCATCAGTTGATGGACATTCATATTCTTTCCACCCTGTGCTATTATAGTAATGCTGATACATTTGTGTACAGTTTTTTTATTAACATATGTTTTTCAGTTTGAGGGGTATATACCTAGGAGTGGATTTGGTAGGCCAAATGGTAACTCTATATTTTACTTTTTGAAGAACTTCCAGAATATTTTCTAAAGTGGTTACACCAATTTATATCCCCACCAATAATGTATGAGATTTCCACTTTGTTGATATCTTTACCAACAGTTGTTACTGTCTTTTTTATTATAGCTATACAAATGGGTATGAAGTAGTATCTCATCTTGGTTTTAATTAGCATTTCCTTTGTGACTAATGCTGTTGAGCATCTCTTCATATGCTTATTGGCCATTTGCTTATTTGCTTTGGAGGAAAGTCTTTCTGATCCTTTGTCTATTTTGAGTTACTTGTCTTTATATTGCTGACTATTAAATATTCTTTATACACTCTAGATAAAAGTTCTTTATCAGAAATATGATTTACAAACATCATCTTCTCCAAGTGTATTTTTACTTTCTTAATAGTGCCTTTTGATTAAGAAAAGTTTAAAATTTTCAAGAATTCCAATTTCCCTATTGTTTTTCTTTTGCTTTTGATGTCATATCAAATATTTATTGCCAAGTTCAAAATCATGAAGATTTATTCCTATGGTTTCTTCTGAGAATTTTGGACCTTTAGTACTTACATTCATGCCTTTGATCCATTTTGAGTTAATTTTTACATATGGTGTGAGACAAGGGTCCAAATTTCCTTTGCATATGGATATTCAGTTGTCTCAGCACCATTTGTTGGAGAGAACATATTTTCTCTTCATCGAAACATTTTTGCACCCTTGTTGAAATTAAATTGATCATACACTTATGAGTTTATCTCGGGACTCTGAATTCTATTCTATTCACCTATGTGGTGGTGGTTTAGTCACTAAGTCATGTCCGACTCTTGCAACCCCATGGACTGTAGCCTGACAGGTTCCTCTGTCCATGGGATTCTCCAGGCAACAATACTGGAGTGGATTGCCATTTCCCTTTTCCAGGGGATCTTCCCAACCCAGGAATAGAACCTGGGTGTCCTGCCTTGCAGACAGATTCTTTACCAACTGAGTTACGAGGGAAGCCTGTTCACTTATATGGCTATCCTTATGCAAGTAACATACTAGTGTGATTACTACAGCTTTTTAGTAAGTTTTTAAATAGGGAAGTGAGAATTTTCTATTTTGTTCTTTTTCAAGATTTTTTTTTTTTTTTTTGGCTATTCAGAAAGTGAAATGAAACTTGCTCAGTTGTGTCTGACTCTTTGCAACCCCATGGACTATACAGTCCATGGAATTCTCCAGGCCAGAATACTGGAGTGGGTATTCTTCTTCAGGACATCTCCCCTTCTTCAGGAGATCTTCCATACCCAGGGACTGAACCCAGGTCTCCTGCAATACGGGTGGATTCTTTACTAGCTGAGCCACCAGGGAAGCTCAAGAATACTGGAGTGGGTAGCCTATCCTTTCTCCAGCAGATCTTCCCAACCCAGGAATCAAACCAGGGTCTCTTATATTGCAGGCAGATCCTTTGCTAGCTGAGCTATCAGGGAAACCCTTGGCTATTCAGTTCAGTTCAGTTCAGTCACTCAGTCATATCCAACTCTTCACAACCCCATGAACTGCAGGGAGAAAGTGAAGAAGAACTAAAGAGTCTCTTTATGAAAGTGAAAGAGGAGAGTGAAAAGGTTGGCTTAAAGCTCAACATTCAGAAAACTAAGATCATGGTATCCGGTCCCATCACTTCATGGCAAATAGATGTGAAAACAGTGGAAACAGTGGCTGACTTTATTTTTGGGGGCTCCAAAATCACTGCAGATGGTGATTGCAGCCATGAAATTAAAAGACGCTTACTCCTTGGAAGGAAAGTTATGACCAACCTAGACGCATTTTAAAAAGCAGAGACATTACTTTGTCACCAAAGGTCAAGGCTATGGTTTTTCCAGTAGTCATGTATGGATGTGAGAGTTGGACTATAAAGAAAGCTGAGCACTGAAGAATTGATACTTTTGAACTGTGGTGTTGGAGAAGACTCTTGAGAGTCCCTTGGGTTACAAGGAGATCCAACCAGTCCATCCTAAAGGAGATCAGTCCTGGGTGTTATTTGGAAGGACTGATGTTGAAGCTGAACATCAGGGAGGCCTGGCATGCTGCAGCCCATGGGATCACAAAGTGTTGAACATGACTGACAGACTGAACTGAACTGAACCACACCACGTCAGGCCTCCCTGTCTATCACCAAATCCCAGAGTTTACCCAAACTTATGTCCATTGAGTCGGTGATGCCATCCAACCATCTCATCCTCTGCTGTCCCCTTCTCCTCCTGCCCTCAATCTTTCCCAGCATCAGGGTCTTTTCCAATGAGTCAGCTCTTCGCATCAGGTGGCCAAAGTACTGGAGTTTCAGCTTTAATGAAACTTTCAATGAACACCCAGGACTAACCTTTAGGATGGACTGGTTGGATCTCCTTGCAGTCCAAGGGACTCTCAAGAGTCTTCTCCAAAATCACAGTTCAAAAGCATTAACTCTTCTGCGCTCAGCCTTCTTTACAGTCCAACTCTCACATCCATGCATGACTACTGGAAAAACCATAGCCTTGACTAGATGGATCTATGTTGACAAAGTAATGTCTCTGCTTTTTAATATGTTGTCTAGGTTGGTCATAACTTTCCTTCCAAGGGGTAAGCATCTTTTAATTTCATGGCTGCAATCACCATCTGCAGTGATTTTGGAGCCCCAAAAAATAAAGTCAGCCACTGTTTCCACTGTTTCCCCATCTATTTGTCATGAAGTGACAGGACCGGATGCCATGATCTTAGTTTTCTCAATGTTGAGCTTTAAGCCAACTTTGTCACTCTCCTCTTTCACTTTCATCAAGAGGCTTTTTAGTTCTTCACTTTCTGCCATAAGGGTGGTGTAATCTGCATATCTGAGGTTATTGATATTTCTCCCAGAAATCTTGATTCCAGCTTGTGCTTCTTCCAGTCCAGTGTTTCTCATGATGTACTCTGTATAGAAGTTAAATAAGCAGAGTGACAATATACAGCCTTGACGTACTCCTTTTCCTATTTGGAACCAGTCTGTTGGTCCATGTCCAGTTCTAACTGTTGCTTCCTGACCTGCATACAGGTTTCTCAAGAGGCAGGTCAGGGGGCCTGGTATTCCCATCTCTTTAAGAATTTTCCACAGTTTATTGTGATCCACACAGTCAAAGGCTTTGGCATAGTCAATAAATCAGAAATAGATGTTTTTCTGGAACTCTTTTGCTCTTTCGATGATCCAGTGGATATTGGCAATTTGATCTCTGGCTCCTCTGTCTTTTCTAAAACCAGCTTGTCCATCTGGAAGTTCAGTTCACGAATTACTGAAGCCTGGCTTGGAGAATTTTGAGCATTACTTTACTAGCATGTGGGATGAGTGCAGTTGTGTGGTAGTTTGAGCATTCTTTGGCATTGCATAGTATTTGCCATAGTATTCTGGCTATTCCATATGTAATTCCATATGAATACCATGTAATTCCATGTACTTCCATATGAATTTTAGGATCAGCATGCCAATTTCTACTATGAAGCCAGCTGAGATTCTGATATGGCAGAACTTCTTACTTAACTGGTCATCCTAAAATATTTACTGAACAATTCTTGTGGATAAGAACTGTACCAGCATTTTGTGGGGCCTTCAGGACTGCACTGGGTGCTTCCAGTGCAGTAGATAGGAAGGAGGGAGAGCAAAAAGAGAAAGAGGAGAAAAGAGGAAGGAGAAGAAGAATAGAAAGAAGTAATATCTTGAGCTCCTACTATGTGCCAGAAACTATATTATGTGCATTTATATTATTTTGTATTTTTTCAGTTTCATAGAGATATAACTGACATAAAACATTGTAATTTTTTAATATACAGTGTGATGATTTGATGTAGATATATATTGTGATATGAGTATAATAATCACACCTCCATCACCTCACATAATTACCTTTCTTGTGTGGTTAGAGCATTTAAGATATACTCTTTGAGCAACTTCCAAGTATATAATACAATATTGTTAACTATAGTCACCATGCTCTATATCTCACATTACTTTAAAAAATATGAGATGAGCTTCCTAGCCACGAAGACTCCAGCTATATTTCAGTTGAAAATAGCCACAGAATGATACACACCATTAATGATGCAATAATATGAAATTATCTGATACAGGCTATGAAGATAAGAGTCCAGAGAAGAAAAAGGCCCATATACACTAGAAGATGATGAAAAGGCACGTTTGATAAGATGTAGGCTTTCAATTGGCAGAGGAGATGGGCTTCCACGAAGCAGAGAAGCAGGGGGAAAATATGAGCAATCATAGAAACAATTCATTAAGAACTTACTACAGGACAGGCACTATCTTAAGCACTTTGTGCATCACTGCATTCTCAGTTCAATTCAGTTCAGTTGCTCACTTGTGAACAACTCTTTGCGGCGCCATAGACTGCAGCACATCAGGCTTCCCTGTCCATCACCAACTCCCGGAGCTTGCTCAAACTCATGTCCATTGAGTTGGTGATGTCATCCAACCATCTCATCCTCTGTCATCCCCTTCTCCTCCCGCCTTCAATCTTTCCTGGCATCAGGGTCTTTTCAAATGAGTCAGTTCTTCACATCAGGTGGCCTAAGTGTTGGAGTTTCAGCTTCAGCATCAGTCCTTCCAATGAATATTCAGGACAGATTTCCTTTAGGATGGACTGGTTGGATCTCCTTGCAGTCCAAGGGACTCTCAAGAGTCTTCTCCAACACCACAGTTCAAAAGCATCAATTCTTCAGTGCTCAGCCTTCTTTATAGTCCAACTCTCACATCCACACATGACTACTAGATAAACCATAGCTTTGACTAGACAGAACTTTGTTGGCAAAGTAATGTCTCTGCTTTTTAATATGCTGTCTAGGTTGCTCATAACTTTTATTCCAAGCTGTTATACCCATTCTACAGATGAGAAAACTAGAGCTTAGAAAATGAAATTATCCAAAGTCATCCTGTTTGGAAGTGGTAGAAGTAAAATTGGAATACGAATATGTCTGTTGTTGTTCAGTTGCTAAGTCATGTCCAACTCTTTGCGACCCCATGAACTACAGAATTCCCTGTCCTTCACTATCTCCTGGAGTTTTCTCAAACTCATGTCTGTTGAAAAATATATTTCTGTTGTTTAAGTCACCTAGTTTTTGGTATTTTGTTATCACAGCCCGAGCACTCTTAAAGTTGCTATGTTTGGGATTTTGTGTGAAAACAACTTTTATTCTCTGGGATAAATTTCCCAAGTATGCTATTGCTGGGTCATATGATAGTTAGATGTTTAATTTTAAGATAAATTGCCAAATTATTTTCTTGCTCTCTGGAGTAACTTACCATTTTACTTGCCTACCAGCAACATATGTTGTTGTTGTTGTTCTGTTGCTTGGTTGTGTTCGACTCTTTGTGCCCTCATGGACTGCAGCATGCCAGGCTTCCCTGTCCTTCACTATTTCCCAGAGTCTGCTCAAACTCATGTCCATTGAGTCAATGATGCCATCCAACCATCTCATCCTCTGCCGCCTGCTTCTACTCCTGTACTAATCTTTCCCAGCATCAGGGTCTTTTCAAATGAGTCAGCTGACCTGCATCAGGTGGCCAAAGTATTGGAGCTTCAACTTCAGCATCAGTCCTTCCAATGAATATTCAGGACAGATTTCCTTTAGGATGGACTGGTTTGTTCTCCTTGCTGTCCAAGGGACTCTCAAGAGTCTTCTCCAGCACCACAATTCGAAAGCAACAATTCTTCAGCAGTCAGCCTTCTTTATGTTCCAACTCTCACATCCATACATGACTATTGGAAAAATCATAACTTTGACTCTATAGACCTTTGTCAGCAAAGTGATGTCCCCACGTTTTAATACAGTCTAGGTTTGTCATACCTTTTCTTTCAAGGAGCAAGTGTCTTTTAATTTCATGGTTGCAGTCACCATCCACAGTGAGTTTGGAGCCCAAGAAAAGGAAATCTGCCATCATTTCCAATTTCCCCCCATCTATTTGCAGTGAAATGATGGGACCAGATGCAATGATCTTAGTTTTTGAATGTTGACTTTTAAGCCAGCTTTTTCACTCTCCTCTTTCACCTTCATCAAGAGGCCTAGGTTGATAAAACAAGACCTCTGGGAGTTGGGTGCAAAAAAAAAAAAAATAGTAGAACTTGTGGTTAGTTTGTTCTATGACCCTGAGAGGAGCAACACAACTGCTGGTTGCTGTTATCACTATCCTTCAGATATCAGATATACAGATCCTGGTGGCCTCAAAATAACTCCCTTATGGAAACACAGCAGGGTCAGAGTCATTCGAAAAGCACACACCCATGAATCCTATGTTTGTCTAGAAACAGAAAGAAGCAACCATGGCAGGAACTCCCCAAAATACTGTATCATATGGCACCTGGCCCAGTGTTAGAGCAGACCATCTTTCCCACTTCTAGTTTCCAAGAGAAAAACATCACCCTAAACACTCCTGATCCCTCTTTACCTTCTTCACTCACTGTTCCCTGTCAGAGGAGATCTCAACTGAGTGGTTAAAATGAGGGTGAATAAATTAAACAGGCTTGACTTGACTCCTCATTCCTTCCTCTCCGTGAACCAGCCTACCACCTGAGAACAATTTTTGGACCAGATGCTGAGTTTAACATGGGAGGTTTTAGCTGGATAGGTACACCCTCTAAACCTGGAGTTTAGTAAGCAAGCCTGTTTGGTTCACATCCTTAGCTGTCTACCCCAAGCTAGACTTTCTCAGGACTAAAGGCAACATTTTATACTCCATCTGCTTTACAATTCAATTGCTTCAGAACTTGGGTAGAGAAGACAGTGCAAAAATCTCAACTCCCAAACTTCCTGGGTTCCTACACTCTGAAAGTGACCATCAAATATAGGTCTTTCTTTCTTTAAATTCACAGGTGACGCTCTAGGGCAGAGAAACCACTAAGAAACACAGAAAGCCCAGACTACACTAAATATCTAGAACAGCAGGCAAGTCCAATGAATAAGACACTTAGCAAAATCCCCTTTAGCCTGTGTTTTGGTGAGGCGGTGTAGTGTAGCATCTTAAGCGTGCCACCTCTCAAGTGAGAATGCCAGCTCATTGACACTCAGCTCATTATCAGCAGTGTGATTTTGAGCAAGTTATTTTACTTCTCATTGTCTCAGTTTCCTCGTGTGAAAATTTTAATAGGTTTTTATGAAACTTACATGTTGTTGTTGTTCAGTTGCTAAGTTGTGTCCAATTCTTTGAGACCCCATGGACTGCAAGACACAACTGGCTTCCCTGTTCTTCACTATCTCCTGGAGTCTGCTCAAACTCATGTCTTTTAAGTCAGTGATGCCATCCAACTATCTCTTCCACTGTTGCCCCCTTCTCCTCCTGCCTTCAATCTTTTCTAGCTCCAGGGTCTTTTTCAGTGAGTCGGCTCTTCACATCAGGTAGCCAAAGTATTAGAGCTTCGTCCTTCCAACGAATATTCAGGGTTGATTTCCTTTAGGATGGACTGGTTTGATCTCCTTTCTGTCCAAGGGACTCCGGAGTCTTCTCCAGCATGACAATTCGAAAGCATCAATTTTTCAGTGCTTAACCTTCTTTATGGTCCAATGCTCACATCCGTACATGACTACTGGAAAAACCATAGCTTTGACTGTATGGACCTTTACATAAGTTGCTTAGGACAGTGGCTAGCATACAGCAAGCACTGTGTTAAGCATTCCTGCTTTCACTGTTGTCATTAATACTGTCAGTGAGCAATATTCTTTGATTTTCCACATGAATGAGTGATTGCCACTCATGGAGTATATTAAAGACTCTAAGAAAGGAATTGGTTCATCACTCTTCTCAGTTTAGGTGGAAGATAAGGCTGTCCATCCTTTACTCAGATGGAATCTAGGATCCAGGACCTATCCTCAACTCTTGTATTTGTCTTTTAGAAGAATAATTTTCAAATTAAACTGTGGTTCCCACTAATAGATTATTAGTTTCCAAAATGGCATTTTCCTTGATTTTTTAAGATCACATCTTTTATACTTAAGGTAATAATGAGCATTTATCCTGCACCAATCTGATATCCAATTTTTAACTGATACATTGCTCTCTTCCTATTGTAACTTTTCATGTTACAACAAAATTCACGGCTTTCAAATTATACAGCCTTTGATTAAAATGAAACTAGACACTGTGCACTCACTCATGTGTTTGTATATACATGGGGGTGTATGTTTAACTATCTTCAAAAACAAGTTTCTGTGTATGCTGGATGCATTCTTGCTTTTAGTAAAGATTTTGAGATAAGGATTTTTGAAGGTTGCTTAAATGTTATAGATGTTATCAAGTTTCTAAAGAAAGGTAATAATAATAATAGCCAAGAGTTCTTGAGTGCCTGCTATATGCCAGGCCGAGTGCTACATAAATAGCTTACTTGATCCTTATAACAACTCCATGAGGTAGATACCATTATGACCTTCACTTCATACATGTGAAAACTGAAGCCTAATGAGATTAAGTAAATTATCCAAAGTCACAGAACTAGAAATGACAGAGCTGAGATTGAAACCCAGCCTCTCCCTACAATGCCCTCTGTCTACACTGGTCTTCTTTCCATTTACATGGGACCTGGCTATGTGCACTGTGGCCATCTGCTAGACAGAAAAGCTCTAGGGAAAGAAAGAGTGCTTTGCTAGGCATAGGGGGTAAAGGTTAGCTTAATTTATCTCTCCCCCAGGGAGAAAAAAGAAAGATGTGGCTGCCCTCACTTACCAAGCCTCTCACTGCATCCAGCAAGTAGGAATTGATAGTGTGCAATGTTCTAGACACTGTGCCAAGCCCCTCACATCAAATGCCCCCCCTCCTTGCTAAGCTATGTCTCTTTTGTCCTTTGCAAGCTCATTTCAACACCTCTGTTCCAGGACACTGAGCCTAATTCAACTCATTCAGCTCTGCTGAGCATGCTCTCAGCATCCCTCTTTACTCTGCACGCTCCCACGACAGCACAGAGGATAGATGCACACAGTAAGAATTCACCAAATGCATTTGGATGACCTGGCCTCTAAATAAAAAGTAAGAAAGAGTTCATTGTTAATTCTATGCAGTGACATTAGGCCCAGATGGAGGACAGAACAGTCAGGAGGTTAGGGTGACAGACACAGACATGGGCTTTGGAGCCAAGCAGACCTGAGTTTGTAAACTGACTTTGCCACTTATAGCTGCATGTCTTTGGGGCAAGCAAGTTACTTAGCCTCTTGCCAGTTCAGTTTACTCATTTGTGAGATGGGGATGATAACAAAACCCTCATGGTGCTGCTGTGAGAATTCAATGATAAGCGGCATGTTAATCACTCAGCACAGAGCCTGGCATGTAAAAACCATTTAGTGGGACCCACTCTGATCATTAGTATCATCTAATGAAAGACCCACAAGTCCTTCTCAGAAGCATTCCTCAGGCAGGTGAACTGTTTGGCTTCCTTGGGTTAGGCACAGCAGAGAAGGAGGACACAGGAAGTGATAGCATACAGATGCTCTGTCCACCACCTGCCCAGAAGTGAGTGCTTCTGAGCTTGGCAGAACTGCAGTGACAAGGAAAGGCAGAAAAAGAGCTCAGCCTGTGCACAGATATAGCTGTCAGCTTCCCATCACCTCCAAAAGACAAAGGCAAAATGTCAATTCCCAGGATTCTTTCTTCCACCAGTAATGCCAGTAATTTTTTCATTGCTAGGAACGGTGCTGAAGTGAGCTCCATGAAGCAAGCCCCACAGTAGGGGCTCAGCCTTTCTACTGTGATTCCAGTGCTTTCTCAGGCATCAGTCTCTGAAAGCCAAGGCTGTCGTGGTCTCTTCCTGCCTCACTGCATTTAAAATGCCTACTCCCAGCTAACAACTTATGAGGGAGCCACCATCAGCTCTTGAGTCTCATTCTGACACCCCTCTCTGCACGGGAATGGCCGCATAAGAAGCCACAGGAGTAGGCAGTTACCAACCACCTCAGCTGGTCCTTGCTGTCTGTTCCTTTTCAGTTCACTGAAGCTATTCTCACAAAACTCACAACACTACAACACAGGTTGATGGAGTCTCTGACCAAAAACAGTAACACAGTGGTCTGCCCACATTTTTTCAGTGAGTATACTGGTATCTGGTTAACAGTAGGGCCCTAGACCCAGGCAAGAGGCCCTGCTCTAAGGCCCATATTTTAGAGGGGTCTATTCTGACTCTCCAATAGCAGCACCTCTCCCCTCAAAGTGAGGAGTCTACAGGCTCAAGGGGACATGCTCTCTTCAAGTCCAGAGTCTCAGCTTCTAGACCAAATTCCACTTAAACAAAGCTCAGAATTCTCTGCCCAAAAGCATGAAGCCTATTCTGGGGGATTTGTACAGGCCTTTTCCCCATGACCATCCTCCCAAAGTGGACAAAACCAGAGCTGTCTGCAACCCTAGCCTGTTGGGTGACCCAGGGCCACTTGTTTAAGATAGGGGAGCACTGCATGGAACTTGAACATATGATCTGGCATATCCATGGGCATGAGGTCTCTGGGGCTTCAGAAAGAGAGCCAGGAGTAGAAAGATGAGGGGACTGGGGTTTGATAGCTTCAGGCCAGGTACCTCCATTTATAACTTTGGCTTGTGCCTTACAAATATGAGAATGAGACTGCGCATTGATGCTGTTTGATTCTTATGAATTACATGGAAGAGGCAGAGGGGTGTAGCCCCATTTTCCAACCTCCCTAATGAAGTAGAGATGATGGCCCTCTAAGTAGAATTTCTTTTTGGTGGAAGAGAGCTGTCTATAGTGAAATCAACCATAATGCTGAGAATTTCCAAAATAGTCTTAAGTCAAAACATTCTCTCCTAAGTCTATGTTTTCTGTCTGTATTTTCCAGTTTAGGACTCAGAAAACTAAGATCATGGCATCCAGTCCCATCATTTCATGGCAAATAAATAGGGAAACAGTGGATGACTTTATATTTGGGGGCTCCAAAATCACTGCAGATGGTGATTGCAGTCATGAAATTAAAAGACGCTTACTCCTTGGAAGGAAAGTTATGACCAACCTAGACAGCATTTTAAAAAGCAGAGATGTTACTTTGTCAACTGAGGTCCATCTAGTCAAGGCTATGGTTTTTCCAGTAGTCATGTATGGATGTGAGAGTTGGACTATAAAGAAAGCTGAGCGCAGAAGAGTTGATGCTTTTGAACTGTGGTGTTGGAGAAGACTTGAGAGTCCCTTGGACTGCAAGGAGATCCAACCAGTTTATCCTAAAGGAAATCAGTCCTGGGTGTTCATTGGAAGGACTGATGTTGAAGCTGAAACTCCAACACTTTGGCCACCTGATGGGAAGAGCTGACTCATTTGAAAAGACCCTGATGCTGGGAGGGATTGGGGGCAGGAGGAGAAGGGGATGACAGAGGATGAGATGGTTAGATGGCATCACCAATTCAATGGACGTGAGTTTGGGTAAACTCCGGAAGTTGGTGATGGACAGGGAGTCCTGGCGTGCTGTGGTTCATGGGGTCACAGAGTCAGACATGACTGATCGACTGAACTGAACTGAAAACTGTCCACATCCACAGTGAGTTTCTTATGTAAGCTCTCCTCACATTGCTTCTATCATGTAACTGTAATTGAGCAGATATGCTTTAGGGATGAACCCTAAGACCTTTCCCAATATAATAACATCCTCATGAGTATCCTACTCTGGAAACCTCCTCTCTCCTTCAAACACAGTCCAAGCACTTCCCTGTCCTTCATTTAACACTTGGTTCCCACCAGGAAAACACGGTCATTTACTATTAGGTTGGTGTAAAGGTAACTGCGATTTTTGCATTGTTGAAATTTGCTGTTTGATATTGGAATACATTCTAAATAAATGTGGTTATGTTATACATCACTTTAATGTGCATTTCTCACCTTATGGATTTTTGCTAATGACTTCCTGTTTATTTTCTACTTATTTTAGCCTATGGAAATGATGTTACACAAAAAGCAAATTTGAGTGATTTTCTTATTTGAGTTCAAAATGGGTGAAAAAGCAGCAGACAACTCGCAGCATCAACAACGCATTTGGCCCAGGAACTGCTAACAAACATACAGTGCAGTGTTGGTTCAAGAAGTTTTACGAAGGAGATGAGAGCCTTGAAGATGAGGAGTGCAGTGGCCAGCCATTGGAAGTTGACAATGACCAACTGAGAGGATCATTGAAGCTAATCCTATTACAACTACATGAGAAGTTGCCGAAGAACTCAGTGTCGACATTGAGTCGGCATTCGACACAAATTGGAAAGGTGAAAAATCTCGATAAGTGGGTGCCTCATGAACTGACCAAAACTCAAAACAATCACCATTTTCAAGTGTTGTCTCCTCTTACTGTACACAACAGCAATGAACCATTTCTTGATAGGACTGTGATGTGCAATGAAAACTGGATGTTATATGACAACCAGCAATGACCAGATCAGCGGCTGGACTGAGAAGAAGCTCCAAAGCACTTCCCAAATCCAAACCTGCACCCAAAAAAAAAGGTCATGGTCACTGGTGGTCTGCTGCCCATCTGATCCACTACAGCTTTCTGAATCCTGGCTAAACCATTATATCTGAGAAGTATGCTCAGCAAGTCAATGAGACATACTGAGAACTACAACACCTGCAGCTGGCATTGATCAACAGAAAGGGCCCAATTCTTCTCCATGAAACACCCAACCACACGTCACACAACCAACACTTCAAAAGTTGAACGAATTGAGCTACAAAGTTTTGCCTCATCCGCCACATTCACCTGACCTCTCACCAACTGACCAGCACTTCTTCAAGCATCTTGACAACTTTTTGCAGGGAAAACACTTCCACAGGAGCAGGAGGCAGAAAATGCTAAGAATTTGTCAAATCCTGAAGCATGGATTTTTATGCTACAGGAATAAACTTATTTCTTGTTGGCAAAAACATATTGATTGCAATGGTTCCTATTTTGATTAATAAGGATGTGTTTGAACCTAGTTAAAATGGTTGAAAATCACAGCCCGAAACCACAATTACATTCTCACCAACCTAATAGCTCCAAATCTGTGTTACCCTGGTGCCCACCCTTTTTGGGGGAATGTGGTTAACTCTCAACACTGATTATTAACGTTCACCGTGAGGTTGTTGATGTGTTCCAGGGTAAATCTTGAGGCATAAGACTTCCTTAATGCCAAACACTTAAACTGAATCGGAGAAATTTTAAACCACCAGAAGCTGATGGTCTCTAGTAAAACAAGACCCCCATCCATCCACGAGTCTGGGCAATACTAATACTGTCTGTAGAGGTTTTTTGCTTCAAGTACATTTGCAACAGTGATTATTGCACCACGAATAGCTATCATATATCCAACACATCACACTTCTGAATAACAAGAAAATCACTCACCTGTTTTTATGCTAAAAAGGCTGGCTTCTCTGTGAGCAATCTGACTGGCAGAAGCCTCAGGGATCCCAGAGAGAAGCAGCAGTTTGCTGACTGACATTTCATCTAAATACTAAGGACACCAACTGAAGAAAAGATGATGGACTGTACCTTTATGCTTCTCAGGTGGCTCAGTGGTAAAGAATCCTCCTGCCAATGTGGGAGACACAGGTTTGATCCCTGGGTCAGGAAGACCCCCTGGAGAAGGAAATGACAACCCACTCTAGTATTCTTGCTGGGAAATCCCATGGACAGAGGAGCCTGTCAGGCTACAGTCCAAAGGGTCACAAAGCATTGGACATGACCGAATGACTGAGCACACATGCACCTCTATAGGCAGCTGGCCAAAGTCTCTCAATGTTGAAGCTGTTACATAGTCAACCCCTGCTCTCTTGCCTTCTTCTCTCTGGCCTATGACTCATCAAATGTGTGCTGCTGGGACACAGTCCTGGTGTTTCTAGTGCAGGTCTAGCTACTTTCAGACAAGCCCTGTAGATATAGGCCAACACAACTCCAAGTTCACTTCCCAAGCCTCTGTCCCCTTTCTCACTCTATATCTGCACCAACTCTAAATATTAAGGTAAATTAGGATACAATTTTTTTTGTTCTCGCCATCTCTTAACATCTAACATGAGGCTCCAAATTTGTCCCTTCAGTGGTACCCTCTTGCCTATACTCTGTAAAAGTTCTCCAGGCCAGTCTCCTTTCTCCCTTAAAATGCTCTCTACTCTTACTTCCCAGTAACCTGCCCTCATCTCATACTGAGCCCTTTAAGGTAATAAAAACAAACAAGCCAATGTGCACAACAGTTTTGAACAGAATAAAATGAATTAATACTCTTCCCCCAAGCATCATACCTGGAATTTATTAAAGACTTTAAATACCATTGGGCGGGGGGGGGGGGGAGTAATGGTTAAACATTTATCGAAAGCATCTGTTATAGTAACCACTAAATGCCACCTATATTATTTTAATTAAAATTAAATTAAAATTTACTTTTTAAGTGCTCAGTAATCACATGTGACTAGTGACTACTATATCGGATGGTGCAGATTTAAATATTTCTATCACTGTAAAAATTTCTATTGGGCTGGATTGCTCTGGAGGCTGACCCTAATGGTGGGACATTCAGGCATGGTAGTAAGCTGGCAAAACTGGTAGGAAAGATGGAGGTACCAAAACGACCATTCTGAATTCTTTGTGAGCTATCTTTTGCCTGTACAAAATGTACTCTCTATTGCTGCTACCCAAAGAGACCTTCAGCCTTTGCCAAAAAGTCATTTTTGCCCCCTGCCAACCACAAGAATAGATGGAGAAAGTGACACACAGCTGCCTGGCCCCTGCTTTTAGAAACAGAGCAACCTTCAACTGAGTTCTTACTTTAGGGACATGAAGAATTATAAAGCCACTAACTTGTCCCTATATTGCAGGTTACTAAAACTATGAAAACAGTCCTTGGCAAAGTCCAAACAGAAAACTAGCAATTCCAAGAATTCTACAGCACCTGGGGGCATGCTCACTGCACTCACAGACTACCTAATGTCAAAGCCATCACCCTGGCATTGGAGGACCCTCTGCCTCTATTGTAGACTTGGAGAGAGTCACTAGACTCTTTACTAAAGGGAGAAAATAGCTACTGACATTTAGGAAAGATTTTCAACCATGAGGGCTGAAATCAATAGGGTATTCTAGCAACTCTTGGTTAACTAGAAAGTTAAGCTCAACATAAAACTCCATATTTGATAATCAAGGTTTTGCTGTAAGCAGTGTGCAGTCAAAAGTTAAACATCACCTCAAGGTTCAAGCATTTCTGTAACTAAATCTCCAAATTAATGTTATTTCCATTAGCACTGGTGAGAAAGAAAAAACATATTAATGGTAACAAGCAAAGCTTATTGAATGGTAACTGCATTCCATGTATGATTCTAAGTATTTAGTATGTTTTAATTCATTTAATCTTCACAACAATCTAATGAAATATGTACTATTATGATCCCTATTTTACAGATGAGGGAAATGAGACACACAGACATTAGGTGACCTACCTAAGGCCACACAGGCAGAAAATAAAGATTAGATTTGAGCCAAGGTGATGCAGAGTCAGAGCCTATGCTCTAGGTCATGATAGGATAGCATACTCTCTGGCCACTGTGGGTAACAATGAATGAGTCACAAAAGTTCCTTCAAGGCTAGCCTTATCTCCAGCTAGCACAGTGCACTGCAAACAGCAGATTTTCACTAAATATTTGGCAAATAAATAATAACTAAAATCTACTAAGTACTTCATATCTCATTTAATCCTCAAAGGAATCTCATTGCTATTTTTATAATTAGTTTATCACCCTCCATTTTTACAGGGAGGAAAATGAGACCTAAAAAGACAAAGTCACTTATCCAGGATCACAGAGCTAGAGAATGATGGAGAAAGAATTTGAACCCAAATCTAGATTCCATTCTTCAATGAATAGATGAGCTCTTACAGAATATACAGTCTGCCCTGCATGTGTGCTCAGTCACGTCTAACTGCTTGCAACCCTATTGACTGTTGCCCACCAGGTTCCTCTGTCCATGAGGCTCTCCAGGCAAGAATACTAGAATGGGTTGCCATGCCCTCCTCCAGGAGATCTACCCAACCCAGGAATCGAACCCAAGACTCCTGTGTCTTCCACATTGCAGGAGATTTTTTACCCACCGAGTCACCTGGGAAGCCCCCATCCCACTCTTAATTATTTCCTTATGTCAAGTGTGAGCTGTGGCAGCCTCAACCTGTCTTAGCTCTTCAAGGTAACTGTGAGCTCCTTGAGGCAAAGCCCAAGCCTGACTGCTCTTTCCCCTAAGCTCTTAATCCAGTGCCACTGTGCAAAGAATCAGGGTTCAATAAGCACTTCTAATTGATTCAATACTCCAGTGAGGGGCTTTTTCAGTCTAAAGCCTGGCTTCCCGTGGCCCCTTCAGGCCCTAAGCAGCATCTCTGGCACTAAAATAGACAGCCTGAGGAGAACTGCCTCCCAGGAGTGAGTGGTGGAAATGGTTTACTCTGGCAGCAAGAATTATTTGATTGCTGATACTGTTCAGAGTAGCTGAGGCATCATGATAATAGAAAACAGAATGACTTGGAGTTGGTTTTATTGTTGTTCTCAAATTCTCTACAATGCACTCCCTTACTGTCTGCACCTAGACAGATCACTCCCGCTACCTTCTTCCCAGCAACAGTATGTCATTGTGGCTTCTTGCCAGAAAAGTTCAGAGAGGCAGGGCTGTAATCATTCTAATCAAGCGCTAGACTTGGAGACCAAAGGCTAGGATTAGAGACTCAGTTCAGTCAATAACTAGCAGCTCTTGGGCAAGTCACCAGACTTATTAATGTTCTAATCCATAAAATGGAGGTACCATCACTTACTCACACATTGGTCCCAAGAGAAGAATAAAATAATACAGATATGCTACATGAAGTAAGGGGATTATCACTATTTTTGTTCTTCACTAAACTAGTGGTCACTATTTTGCTGACTCACTTATTAGCCTTCCTTTTGCAATTCACAGAATTGCATGGAACTTTTTTTAAAAATAAAAAATTTTTACTAAAGCAAAGGAAAGCAAATCCCTGGTTCAAGCTGATTCAGGGTTATCCCAAATAAGAATCACAGAGCCCTTAATAGAGAATGTTAACAAATACCAGTGCAATGCCATAGCCACCTAACCTTATTGTAGCTAAAGAAACCCACCACCACAACTGAGAGCCTTTGAGCCAGAAAGTAGATTGATAATGAAGAATGTGAAGAAGGAAATTCTGCTAAGCCAGAGGCCCCACAGCATCTCTCAGTCATCACACAGCAGTCAGAGCCACATCAGATTTTTTTAAATAATAGCATCAATAGCAAGAAGTTCAAAGGAAGTGAAGAAGGGGTGGTAGAGCATGGTTCCCCTGGAGAGTCCTTCACTAGCATACAGAATTGGGGCAGACACCTCAGTCAGCTTCATGCTTCTACAACAGTGATAGAGCTGCCCTGTTGTTAATTCCAAAGAAAAAAGCCTAATGTACCATCATTTTAGATAGCATTCCCAAGGCTCACCATTGCTGACTAATGCAAAGATGCATCAAAAGACCTTTGTTTTTTAATGAAAAGCAGTCAGTCTAGACATGAAATTTCAACGAAAACTGACGTCTCAAAGTTTAATTTGGCTTCACATGTGGGTGAGGGTTTGCCAGAGAGCTCTGTTTCTCTCTCATATACCACACATGGTTGCCTCAGACTAAGGTCCAAGCAGAACTTCATGGCTCCGAACACTGCTATTAACAATTAATAGAATATTCAGGCCAAAGGGGCCTTTCAATTCATCAAGTCCAGTCTTGTCAAATTATGGAGAAGAAAAATGAAGGCCAGAGAATTTAACTGATGAATCTAAAATCAGTAACAGAAGGGATCAGATGCCAGGTCTTCTCAAACTTGAGTATTATTTTACTAAAACACATGGCCTCATTCTTTATTCTGAACTCTCTGCTAAAGCTACCACCTTGGATGGTCAGACTGACAATTTTTACACACTCTCTCACTTCACCAAATTCATACACAGACTACCTTTAATTATATGTTTGATAGATCATTGAAAACCAAATTTTTCCTCTCAGATCAAGTTCTCCTTAGCACCAAATACATTCCCAGTTTCTCCCCCAGTCAAACCAAACTCATATTTATAACAATTTAAGGAGATCATAATTAAGAAGACAAACATGCTTCCTATAAAAGAAAATCAAAGATACTCAGGTTATTCATTTTTCATTCTTTGAATTACCCCGTGAGAGATACCATGTCATTCATAGTGCTGGGAATTGGGGATTTCGTGTATTTTAAAGACTACTAAGAGGAGGTTACTGTGGTTCAATATTTCTTTGGATTGCATACAGTTAATCTTTTTTTGAAACTGTATTTGTATGCAGTAAGATGGTGTTAGCTGTTAGGCTTTAAAGTTGTGTAAATTCCCATACCTAACATCACTTTATTCTTGGTCCCTGGGAACCCAACCTTGCACAATCTCTGTGAGAGAGGGTTGACTTATACTTTACTATGAATGAAAACATAATTTCATTCATAAGACTGAGAGTTGTACACTTGGAATGCAAATCAGAATTTCTAGAGGGCTGTTTTCAAGCTATAGATTTAACTATAGGGAGTCTAATCTGCCTCCTGAGGGGGTGAGTAATCCTGCTGGGTGATAATCACTGTGTTCAAAGAGTCTAGTTACTCACTAAAATGGTGTGGAGGCAGAAAAAAAAAGGTTGATCATTATCAGCATAATACTTTATATTTTCCAAACCACTTTTTAATGAAAATGACTAGCACTTACTGAACATTTACTACATGCCAGATACAGCTCTAATTTTTTTTACTATATATAACTCACCTAAATCCCTGATATATCTTATGACATATGTATTGCTATTTTCCTTATTTACTGATGAGAAAACTGAGGAGGAGAGAAGTGAAATCACATAGCTAGTGAGTGGCTGAATCCAGACTGAACCAAGGCAGGCTGAAATCAAAAGTCCTTCTCAGAAACCTACACACCTACAAGTCAACTATCTTTTGCAAAAGGAGGCAAGAATATACAATAGAGAAGAGACAGTCTCTTCAATAAGTGGTGCTGGGAAACATGGACAGCACATATAAATCAATGAAGTTAGAACACTCCCTCATATCATACACAAAAATAAACACAAAATGGCTTAAATACTTAAATATAAAACACAACACAATTAAAATGCCTAGAAGAGAACATAGGCAGAACATTCTCTGACATAAATCATAGCAGTATTTTCTTAGATCAGTCTCCCAACAAGGCAAAAGAAATAAAAGCAAAAATAAACAAATGGGACTTCATCAAACTTAGAGTTTTTCAACAGCAAAAGAAACCATTAACAAAATGAAAAGAAAATCTACAGACTAGGAGAAAATATTTGCAAATAATGTGAACAAGGGCTTAATATCCACATATGCAAACAGCTCATACAACTCAATATTAAAATGCCAAACAACCCAATCAAAAATGGGCAGAAGACCTGAACAGACATTTCTCCAAAGAGGACATACAGATGGCCAATAGGCATATGAAAAGATGTTCAACATCATTAATTGTTGTTATTGTTGTTGTTCAGCTGCCAGTCCTGTCTGACTCTTTGTGATTCCCATGAACTGCAGCATGCCAGGCCTCCCTGTTCCTCACCGTCTCCCAGAGTTTGCCCAAGTTCATATTCATTGCATCAATGATGCAATCCAGCCATCTCATCCAGGCCAGAATACTGGAGTGAGTAGCTGTCCCCTTCTCCAGGGGATCTTCCCAATTCAGGGATCGAACCCAGGTCTCCAGCATTGCAGGTGGATTTTTTACCATCTGAGCCACCAGGAAAGCCCCACTAATTGTTAGAGAAGTACAAATCAAAACTACAGTGAGGTGCCATTTCACACCAGTCAGAATGGCCATTATCAAAAATAACAAATGCTGAGGAGGACGTGGAGGAAAGGGAACCCTCCCACACTGTTGGTGGGAATGTAAATTGGTATAGTCACTGTGCAGAACAATATGGAAGGTCTTCAAAAAATTAAAAATAGAGCTACCATATGATCCAGCAATCTCACTCCTGGGCATATGTCCAGAAGAGAGAAAACTTCTAATTAGAAAAGAAGCATGCACCCCAATGTTTATAGCAGCACTATTTACAATAGCCAAGAAATAGAAGCAAACTAAATGTCCATCCACAGATAAATGGATAAAGATGATGTGGGGTGTGTGTGTGTGTGTGTGTATTGTTATTTAATCACTAAATCATATCCAACTCTTTGTGACCCCATGGATCAGAGCCTACCAGGCTCCTCTGTCCATGGGATTTCCCAGGCAAGAATACTGTAGTTGGTTGCCATTTCCTTCTCCAGGGGATCTTCCTGACTCAGGGATCTAACCCACATCTCCTGCATTGGTAGGTGGATTGTTTACCATTGAACCACCAAGGAAGTCTATATGTATATAGGCTTCCCTGTGTGTGTATGTGTGTATATACATATATACACACACATATACAAACACACATATATATATACACACACATGCATACACACACAATGGAACATTACCCAGCCATAAAAAAGAATGAAATAATGCCAATTGCAGCAACATGGATGGACCTAGAGGTTATCATAATAAGTGGAGTAAGTCACACAAAGACAAATCATAAAATACCATTTATATACAGAATCTAAAAAATGACACAAATGAACTTATTTACAAAACAGAAATAGACACACAGAAATTAGGAGTATGGGAATAACAGATACACACTACTATAAACAGATAAGCAAAAAGGATTTACTCTACAATACAGGGAACTATATTCAATATCTTATAATAACTTAAAATGGAAACAAATTTGAAAACATAAAAATATGTGTGTATAGATAAAACTGAATCACTTTGCTGTATACCTGAAACCAACACAACTATACTTCAGTTAAAAAACTATACTTCAATTAAAAAAAAAGACCTTCTTGATCCCACCTTCATCCCTGTAGCTCTAATCCCCTCTCCAGAGGTAACCTGAGTTAAATGTTTGATGTACAGCTTTCCAAAACTCATTCTATTCATTTATATACATAGTCATGCACCTATGTGAAATAAATATTTTGTTTTATTCTTTATTTTGTTGTCTATATAAATCATACCATCTGGTGTTCTTTCCCCTACAGTGCACTGCCTCAAGAAGGGTAAGTTAAGCACTATTTACAAATGATTCAGAAATCTCTTTTGGATATCAGCTTTCTCCCATGGAGTATGCTGAGACCCTTAAGGGTTTGCAGTTCCAGTATTTACAAAAGATCTGGGCCAAACCTGGAGCTAGAAAACACAGCTTTAGACCAGCAGTTCCTCTAAGCCATGGAAGTACATTAGAATTACCTGAAGAACTTCTAAAAAGAACTGATATCCAAGCAGGACGTTGAACCAACTGAGTCTGAATCATAAGAGACTGAGCCAATGGTCAGTAGTTTCTAAAGGCTCCCCTGGTGACCCTGATGTGTGCTAGGGCAGGGGTTGGAAAACAACAGCTCTTGTGCAAAATCCAGCTGGCCACCTGTTTTCTTACAACGTACAAGCTAAGATTGGTTTTCACATTTTAGATGGTTGAAAAAATGGCAAAAGAATAACATTTCATAACATAAAATACATGAAATTCAAATTGTGTCCATAAATAAAGTTTTATTGGAACACAGCTGTATGCCCATTCATTTACATATCATCTACAACTGCTTTTGTGCTACTTACTCATTTAGAGCTGAGTAAATACAACAGAGACCCTATGGCCTGCAAAGCTGAAAACAATTATTATCTGACCTTTTACAGAAAAAAAAATGCTAATTCATGATCTAGGTCATCACTTTTCTAAGAGGTCTACCTTCACAGACTCTGTAATCTCAAAAGAAACAGGTACACCACTCTCTAACTAAGAGGTTCTAAACCTGGGTCATGGCCTTCCTTGGGCTCACTCTATGAATGGAATTATGAACAAAATTTTGAATGGGTTTGCAGTTTTCTGGGGTAAGGTTTTATATCAAGAGTAATTTCTTCACAAGTTTTCCCAGATAGGGACTTCCTTGGAAGTCCAGTGTTTAAGACTCCACACTTCCAATGCAGGGGATGGTGGGGCACAGGTTCAATTCCTGGTTAGGGAACTAAGATGCCACATTCTTCATGGCATGGCCAAAAAAAAGTTCCCAGATAATTAGTAAGCTGCCTAACTGCACAGGTAAAAGAAAGTAGTCAGGGGTGGTTGCAAATGAGTAGCATGAGATATTAAAGTTGCACCAGATTCAAAGTCATTGATGTCAGCTAATTGGAAATAGAAATACCTAAAGTCTAGCCATTAGCCATAATGTCACTAAATTTCATCATGGGGCAAAGAAAATGATCAAGTGCAATTGCAGAAGTGTTGTGAGGACCAGGTCACATTATGGATAGGAGAATGCTTAGAAAAAGAATAAAGCATGATAATTATTCGTTTCTGTTTAAAAGTTCATTTCTTTTAATTAAAAAAAAGAAACCCAAGCTATCAGATCATGGAAAAAAATGTAGGGACTATCCAGAGGAGCTCTATATTCACTCGGAAATATAGAAATAATTCACTTGGAGTGCGGCATTAGAGCTTTGTATAGGATTTTCCAAATATTTGGAAAGTTGTCTAAGAAATATATAAACATCATTTTCCCATGGTCCCTGATGACCACATTCAACCTATTTCCAGAATTACCCAAAGGTTAACTCCCCAGGTAAATAGAGGAAAATTTTCTCTTAGGCTTGCATCAGTAATTACAAAAAAGGGGTTTGTGTGTGCATGCTAGCTCACTTCAGTCACGTCTGACTCTTTGTGACCCCATGGAGTGTAGCCCACCAGGATCCCCTGTCCATGGGATTTCTCAAGCAAGAATACTGGAGTAGGTTTCCATGTCCTCCTCCATGGGATCTTCTGACACAGGGATCCTGCTTTGCAGGTGGATTCTTTACCACGGAGCCACTGGGGAAGCCCATGAAGAAGAGCTAAATGTCCATATTATTCTTCAATTGTCTTTTAAGTAACTTGGAAAATATCCTTGCCCTTACCTCCCCAAAAGCAAGCAAACAAATGAACAGAAAAGAAGATTCTTCATCCCAGAAAAGATGGCACACCGATCTTTGGAAAAAGCATTCTAATGTGGTTGGCATGTCCAGTTTTTTTCTTTTTTCCAAATGTTTGCTGTGTTTAAATTTTGTAACAGAAAGATCTCATAAGTGATACCATAATGTGTTTGAGGAAAGACTTATGAATGTCAGTTCTTTAAGATCTTTTCCAGTATGTCAGGATGCTTCTAATATATAAATATTATCATGAGCATGTAACAGAACACTTGCCTTATTTAACCTCATCCACTGGAACTGTGACCCTCCAGTCACAGGAATCCAAGTCATGATAACCTCAAATTAAAAGGAAGCAAGAGCTGCTGGACCACTCTCCCTGTGCATCTGGCTGTGGGATGCTGACATTAATGTTTCAGGCTCCTTGACACTCACTGTGATTCTCTGATGCAGTTCACCTAAGAGGACCCTCATAGCTTTAAGCAGTTAAACTATCTTCCCCCAAGTAGCTTACTCATCCCCATAAACAAATTCCTAATGAAAATCTGGCTCAAATAAAATTTGTAAAAGGCCCACTCCTTAGGTTCCTGGGGGTTTTATGGTATGTGTGTGCTAAATTTTGTTTTTGCTGAAGACAAGCAAAATCAGCACATGGCTCATTAAGAAAAACCAAATGGTATAGATGCTAGCATTTTAATTGTGGGTGGGCTTTCAGGTTTCACAAAATGACCTATTTAAAATAAGTTACATGCACTACAAGGTGAACTGCCAAGGAATCCCCTTTAATTGGGTCATCCCCTTTCTTGGCCCGTACCTGGGAAAGGGGACAATTAAGGACCCAGGCTTCATTTCACAGGTGGTTTTGGGAGGCGACCTCATTACTTTATAGTCAGAACTCATATACCCGGTCACTGAGGAGAAAGCAAAGAGCAAGGAACTTTACTGAAGCCCATACCATTTTCTCTTCTGATCTATTGCAAATGTTCTCTCCCCAAGGCACAGGAAGGACACATGGAGTGCATCTTGGCTACAACATATGGTGCTGAAGCAGCAAGCTAATAAGTCTTTAGCAGTACTTGACAGTAGTAAGAGATCAATTATTGTCACATAAATATTAAGTAGCTCCCCTAGTACTCTGTTGCAATGAGAGTATATTTAACCACGATAACTGCCTCCCTCTTAATAGCAACCGAATTTGCCTGAGAAACAAAATGTCACCCCATCAAGTGAAGTTCAATTAAAGGCTCAGTTGGTCCAAAGTTGTTACTGCTGTTGCTGCTGCTTCTATCTGTAATGAAAGCTAAGATGTGAAACAAGTACCTGTTACCTTCCGTGGAGAATGTGATTCTATCCTGCAGGTGATGGGAACTTTTTGGAAGGCTGCTCAATGGGGATTTTGCCTAGGAAATTCTGACCTCCTAAATCCTATGAAGACATTGAACCTGGCCCTGAGATCTGAAGCACAAAGTCTTTTGCCCTGGAGGTTCCAATTTTTTTTTTTCTGGAGCAGATTCTAGAAATCAACCCCCTAACAAGAACTGACTAAGTACAACTAATTAGCTCAAGCCCCCACTCCCCAAGTCTCAGCTTTCTCTGAGCAGAATTAGAGAGAGTAAAAAAAAAAAAAAAAAAAAACAACTCTCCAAGAGGTTGAAAATCCCAAGATTCAGATGCTTATGTGATCCCATGATTCTGAAGGAATCATGTAGTCTGGAGAGCTCAAGTACAGAATTTCTAGGCTGGGTCACTGGGAAATACCTTCCCACTACTCCAAAGCTAGAATGGGAAGGCATTCTGTGAAAACTGAATGCATCTCCCCTGATTTTAGTTGTAAGTCTGATTCCAGTGCACTAAGACACTCCAGCTCCAAAGAGAACAATGATGTCTGCTTACTAAATCAAGAAGAAAAACATTTTAATTATTTGAGAGTATGAGCAGTTGTGCACAGGACAGGTGAGAAAGTATTCAAAGTATCAAGACACTCTTGACTGAAACAATAAATAAATATCAACACACATATCATTGTAGAAAGGATATTTATATTCTATAATCAGAACCCATTGGCTGTAGGGTCAAGAGAAGAAAACCCTTTCTCTGAACCGAACATGAGACAGCAAAGCAATGTGTGTCGTGTACTGGAGCCAGACTGTTTGGGTTCAAATTGTGGCTGGGCCACTGACTTGAGCAAATCACTTAGCCTTCCTGTGTCTTAGTTTCAATCCATATTTTTAAAAAAATTAAATCCTCAACTCTAGAATTCATCTTTATTTTTAATTTATCTCCAAAAAACAGCAGCTGCCACCATTTTAAGTCCCCTATCTGCCTCTGAGTTTCTCTGGGCACAAAAGCTCAAAGATTTCTAAGCAAAGATTTTTCTTTGTGGGGGTGCCAGGTGCTGCAAGGAAGGCTGAGGCCAACTTTGTTGAAAAGACAAAGCTTTACCCCCATTTTCAACTGGGCTTTGGAGGGTGGCTGCAGATCAGTATGAAATGTTCTCAGAGGGGCCCCTCCCCGCAAAGTTTCATGAGAAGCTCTCCCAAGAAGCAAAATCCCCTCAGGCTGGCAGAGTTAGGGAGAAACTATTCATTTCCAGGGGTGTTATTAATTGTTGTGACACCTGCCTCTGGCGTCTGCACCTTTTGCTGTAAATAAACGATTGGCTAGGGCCAGAGCTTTGCCTGCGACGAGATGATTAGAAGAAGCAATGTTTTGGTAAAACCGCCCGCGCAGCGCCTCCCAGCAGCCCCTCCTCCACACATTTTTCTCCCTGTCCCCACTACCCTATTTTTTTTTAATGAGGAAAAAAGAAACCTGTCTTTTCTTCATATTCTCATCCCAGCTGGTGTTTATTTCCTCTCCCTTTCCCTCCCCCTTCACTACACTTAGAGGGAAAATTAAAGGAAAAGTGGTTTCTAAGCAGCTGAAGTAATGCCTCATTCTGTGGGTAAAGGTCAGCAATTTGGGTAGGAGGGGGTAGCAAGGCAGGAAAATTCAGTGAAATTACCATGAATGAGCAATGGCCGTTGGACCTACGGCACCCCCCTGGCCCTTCTCCCCATGTCAAGGTTAGTTGTTCTTCTATATCTTATCTCATTTTGAGTACAAGCTTCCAGAATTCAGGGATGTAGCTTGCTTTACACTGTTACCAGATCTAACATAATCATGGCTAACATTTGCCAAGTGCTAAAGTTCTCTGGTGGCTCAGAAGGTAAAGAATCTGCCTGCAATGCGGGAGACCTGGGTTTGATCCCTGAGTCAGGAAGATTCCCTGGAGAAGGGCATGGCAACCCACTCCAGTATTCTTGCCTGGAGAATCCCATGGACAGAGGGGCCTGGAGGGCTATAGTCCATGGGGTCACAAAAGAGTTGGACAAAACTGAGTGACTCATACACACACACAAACACACACACACCCATATACCAAGCACAGAGATAAACACACATGCATTATCTCCTTCAGTACTCATAGCAGCCCTATAGGATCAGGACTCATGGACCCTCTGCCAGATGCAGAAACTGAATCAGAGAGGTGAAAGGAACCACCTAAGTTCACACAGTGAATAAGAAGAGGAGGTTTCAAAGTGCACATGGGTAACCACATCTCACATAGACTGTTTTAGTTGTCCCAGATCACACATGAGCTCATTATGAGTTCAAGCTTTTGGAAGGCAGGTTGCAGCTACTTTTCCACTAGAGACTAGCTTACTGGAGGCACCCAATCCACATGAAATAATCCTTCTCATGCCTGGAAACAGCAAAGCTAGTCTTCAGAGTTTCTTTGATAGCTTTAGAAAAGACCATAAATTCTAAGTTACTCTCCTGCTCTTGTGTCTGAAAATGAGAGGTGAGCTATGAGCCCAACAGTATTATTCTGAGGTAAGGAATGGCCCTTTGTATATGAGTATTCATAAGTTCCCCTCCCCCAACATAAAGTGAAGAGAAACAATATAAGCAAAATTAGGAAGCTATGTTTTAAAAATGGAAGAGTAAATTTAGTGCTCCTGAGAGTGAGGAACTCAACAGGATGACCTGGAAGAGGCCACTGAAGTTTCACAACTCAGACTCTGTCAATCTCCTCCATAAATACCCAGGCTATTCTAGGCCTGCTTCCTCTCTGGAGCAGATGCCACCAGTCTCAGAACATCATGGGGGTAAAGATGTAACAGGCAAAAGAGGCAAATATGGTGACACCACTGCACATTCAGTTAGGGCTTTATATTTTGTGAATCACCAGTACCTGGATGATCTCATTTGCTCCAATTATATGGGGGCCAATTAGCACCAACCCCATTTTCCACACTAGGATCACGAGACTCCAGGCAGTGACTGGACATGGCCCAGCTTCCACAGTTACAGAAGTAACACAATCGGGATTTGAAAACAGGTCAGCTGACTCCAAACCCCTGCATTTTCCAATAATGTACTTTAAGTGCTAGGAATTTGGTTTTTGTTTTGCTAAATTGCACCAGATAACAGAGGCTTCCCTGGTATCTCAGCTGGTAAAGAATCTGCCTGCAAGGCAGGAGATCCATGGGTCAGAAAGATTCCCTGAAGAAGGGATAGGCTACCCACGCCAGTATTCTTGGGCTTCCCTGGTGGTTCAGATGGTAAAGAATCCAGGTACAATGAGAGAAACCTGAGTTGGATCCTTGGGTTGGGAAGATCCCCTGGTGGAGGGCCTGGCAACCTACTCCAGTATTCTTGCCTGAAGAATCCCCATGGACAGAGGAGCCTGGTGGGCTACAGTCCATGGGGTCGGAAAGAGTCAGACATGACTGAGCGACTAAGAACTGCACAGCATCAGATACCAGAGAATATCCAATTTCCAGTGTCGATATTGAAGGCCTGATACACACGCTAGAGGGTCCCTGAAAAGTTTCTATGCTCTTATTGAGTATGGTTAGGACATTTCTGGTACATGTATCACCCAGCCATACATCATTCCATTTCTGGCTCTGGTAACCCTCTTCTCTGAACTCCTAGAGAACGTAAATATAGAAGAGTCTCACTCTGTGCAGTTTTGCACATATACTTTATTTGAAATAGTGGTACACTCCATCTTACCAGGTTTGATGTTGTTTAAACATTTGAGTTCTGTCTCTCCAGACAGACAGATTAAAAGGTCCTATATGTTGTGCTACTGTACCCAGGGCTGTGTTTTCACTGGTAGACACTCATATATATATATATATGTATATGTATATATATACACACACACACACACATATATATGTATGCATCTATATGTATGTATATATATATATATATATATACACACACACACACATATATATGTATGTATATATATGTATGTATCTCCACATTACAGTCAACAAGGAGGTTAGTTATAGACCCTCAGCAAATCCAGCAAATGATATTGAAAAAACATAATGCTTTACCGAGTACCAGCACTGGGCTAGGAGCTTTATGTTCTTTATCTCATTTAATTGCCTAACAATTTTCTGAGGTTGATACTATCATCATTTCTAATTTTCAGAAGAAACTAAAGCCTAGAGGAATGGTCCTCAGACATTTGTTCTCAAAACCACTTTGTGTGTGTGTGTGTGTGTGTGTGCTCAGTCACTCTGTAGTCTCCAACTCTTTGCAACCTCATGGACTGTAGCCTGTCATGCTCCTCTGCCCATGGAATTCTCCAGACAAGAATTCTGGAGTGGGTAGCCATTCCCTTCTCCAGGGGATCTTCCCGACACAAGGATCAAATCTGGGTCTCCTACATTGCAGGCTGATTTTTTACCATCTGAACCACCAGGGAAGCCCCTGAACCACTTTACATTCATAAAAAGCATGAAGTACCTCAATGAGCTTTAGTTTGTATGGCATATATGTATCTCAATATTTGTTGTTGTTTAGTCCCTTGGTTGTGTTTGACCTTTTTGTGACCCCACAGACTGTAGCCCGCCCAGCTCCTCTGTCCATGAGATTTCCCAGGCACGAATATTGGAGTGGGCTGCCATTCCCTTTTCCAGGGGATCTTCCTGACCCAGGGATTGAACCCATGTCTCCTGCATTGGAAAACAGATTCTTTACCATTAAGTCAACAAGGAAGCCCATTTTAATATTTAGCATATTAGAAATTAAAACCCAGACCACACTTTGAAAACCATTAGACTGGAGGGTTGATTAAGTGTGTAATATCACTCAAGGGCGGCCCTGGTAGTTCAGTGGTAAAACATCTGCCTGCCAATGCAAGAGACATTGGTTCGATCACTTATCTGGGGAGATCCCACATGTCATGGAACAAACGTAAGCTCGTGCACCACAACCATTGAGTCTGTGCTCTAGAGCCTGTGAGCCACAACTACTGAAGCCCATGTGCCTTAGAGCCTGTGCTCTGCAACAAGAGAAGCCACTGCAATGAGAAGCCCATGCACTGCAAAGAGTAACCAATTAAGACCCAGCACAGCCAAAAATCAATAAATATGAATATTTTTAAATGTTTAAAAAAAGATAACTCATAAAGATTTGAATCACTACAGTTTGAGTGCAGAGGCCCCACTTTTAATCAGTGGATTATATTGTCTCCCTAAAAATATTTCTTTGATTTGCTCTTGAGTCAGGGAGAAAAGGGGTAGCTACATAGGTAGGGAGTAATCATCATGATGGCAATGAGAATAAATGTTAGAAAAGCCCAGTGGCATGCTACAGTCTTTCCTTAGCTGGGGATGGCTGGTTGTTCCAAGTCCTGGGACCTCACTCTTCAGTCTGCCCTAAGGACAGAGCAAGTATCTTGCCTGGAGCCTTGATCACCCTCCCTCTTATCTACAGCCTCTTGCCTTCTTCCTCATGCAATGGTGGGGAGAGGAAGTTTTACTGCTTACTGGTTGTGTGACCCGAGACAAATGACTTATTTCTCAAAGTATCAGTTTTCTCACCTGTACAACAGAGATAAGAATAAAACCTATCTCACATCTGTGGCAGGCTTCCAAGGTGGCTCAGTGGTAAAGAACCTGACTGCCAATACAGGAGACGCAAGAGACGTGAGTCTGATCCCTGGGTCAGAAAGATCCCCTGAAGGAGGAAACAGCAATCAACTCCAGTATTCTTGCCTGGAAAACTCCATGGACAGAGGAGCCTGATGGGCTACAGTCCATGGAGTTGCAAAGAGTTGGACACAACTGAGCACAAACACACACACCTGTGACTGAGACTAAATAAGATAATGTATGCAAGTTTTTTAGCACAGAGATAGCCATGTACTCAATTAATTATTCAAAAGGCTATCAAAACCAGGAAGCAAATACTATTACAAAAAAATAACTTGTTAAGCGATTCCTTTCCATGATGCAGTGTACTATTGTTTTAAAAGTAATAACTCATTTAATCTTCACACAAGCTTTACAATTGGGATCATTTTGTCAATGGAAAAAAAAAAATGGGAGAAGTTAGGCGGCATGTCCAAGGTCACAGAATTCACAAGTGATGGCCCTAGAAATCAAACCCAGGTTTCCTCTTCCCAGAACCTGAGCTTAGAAACACAGAGATCCCCTCAAATATAAGTCAAAGCTGCTATAAGTGTGCAAGTGAGCAGCTATAAGTGTGCAATGCTATATCCATTGGACTCAGACAACCACATCGTTATCTTCAAATCTCTAGATCCAACACGAGCATGAGGAAACAAATGAGAGTGCTTTTCCTTGACGGTGTAAAAAGGTCAAGGAGATGAGGATTTTTAGTCTTTGTAGATGGGATACCCACCAGGGTTGCCTATGGATGGCAAGATTAGAAGGCATAATGTCCGTAGCATTACTTATGTTTTTCCAAAGCATAAAATTTCTGCACCAAATAAATGGCAACCCCTTACTTCATTCAGTTCTTCTTCACTGACTAATATAACGGCCAACATGCTGAACTGCAAGCACCTAGTTGGCCCTGAGGCCACATTGTGGAAATCAGAACCACTCATTGGTGATCTGCTAGGGAATGACTGGTTTATGGGTCCCTTATTTTCCTGTCACTTCAAAGTAAAATGCACAAGACACTTATTTCATTTTCCACTTTGCAACTTAGGCTGTCAGGGCAGCTGCTGGATTTTTGCTTTGTCCTCGAGTTTACTTCTCCTCTGGAAACATTAGTGATATTCACAAGGCAGGAGCTGCAAAAATCAAAGGATCCCTTCACTACCTGTCTCAGTTCAGTTCAGTTCAGTTCAGTCACTCAGTCGTGTCTGACTCTTTGTGACCCCATGAATCACAGCATGCCAGGCCTCCCTGCCCATCACCAACTCTTGGAGGTTAATCAAACTCATGTCCATCAAGTCAGTGATGCCATCCAGCCATCTCATCCTCTATCGTCCCCTTCTCCTCCTGCCCCCAATCTCTCCCAGCATCAGAGTCTTTTCCAGTGAGTCAACTCGTTGCATGAGGTGGCCAAAGTATTGGAGTTTCAGCTTCAGCATCAGTCCTTCCAATGAACACTCAGGACTGATCTCCTTTAGGATGGACTGGTTGGATCTCCTTGCAGTCCAAGGGACTCTCAAGAGTCTTCTCCAACACCACAGTTCAAAAGCATCAATTTTTCGGTGCTCAGCTTTCTTCACAGTCCAAATCTCACAGCCATACATGACCACTGGAAAAACCATAGCCTTGACTAGATGGACCTTTGTTGGCAAAGTAATGTCTCTGCTTTTTAATATGCTGTCTAGGTTGGTCATAACTTTCCTTCCAAGGAGTAAGCGTCTTTTAATTTCATGGCTGCAATCACCATCTGCAGTGATTTTGGAGCCCCCAAAAATAAAGTCAGCCACTGTTTCTACTGTTTGCCCATCTATTTGCCATCTATTCCATGGACTGTATAGTCTCTGGGGTCACAAAGAGTCGGACACGACTGAGCAATTTTCACTTTCACAGTGTACTATGAACCAAGGGCTTTAATAAGATAATTGTTGTTGCTTAGTTGTATCTGACTCTTTGTGACCCCATAGCCTGCCAGTTTCCTCAGTTCATGGAATTCTCCATGCAAGAATACTGGAGTGGATTGCCATTCCCCTCTCTAGGGGATCTTCCTGACCCAGGGATTGAACCTGTATCTTCTGTGCTGGCAGACGGATTCTTTATTAGTGAACTACCAAGGAAGCCCAGTGAAATAATGGCTCACATTTACTGACTGTAGTAAATATGCCAAGCATACACTTTACATATATTAACTCACTTAGTCCACACAACAAAACTATGATGAAGAGAAAACTGAAGCAGAGATCTCAAGTGATTTTTCCAAGGTTAAACAGCAAGTAAATGGAAAAGTTAGGATTTGAACTCAGATAGTCAGGCTCCAGATCTGCATTCATATGCTATACTGCCTCTCTTGACAGAGTAAATGGTGAGAAATATTCTACTTTCATATACTGGATCTTGTTTGATGTGTCATACACGTGTCCACGTATCCATCAAACCACTGCTGAGTACCTAATGTAAATGAAGAATTATGCCAATAATGAGGAGCCTAAAAGTCACAGGAAATATTTCTGCCCTAGTGAAACTTTGAGTCTAAAATGGGAAACAGACATTTGTCTTTTAAAAATTACACCAGTAAACCACAACTGTGACAGGTGACGCCAAGGAATATCTGGTTCTTTGAAAACAGGCAACAGGGGACCATGACCTTGAAGGAGGTGGTGACCCACTACTGGGAACTCTTCTCTGAAGAAGTGACAATTGAGTTGCAGTCTCACGAAGTGGGAGAAGAGCATTCCAACAGAAGGAACAGCACGTGAAAACTTTTTTTTTTCCTTTTCTCCCAAGCTTCTTTGACAGCTGCACTGGGCTCGTTTCTCTGGCCTGTTTGAATTAGATGGTTTGCTTTATCATGGTGAGACAAACATGAAAAACCTAAAAATAATGGCTTCCTTTTTTTAAAAGCAGCCTGGTTGCAAAAAAAAGATTTCAAGCTCAGGGCTCACCACTTTTTCTCTTTTCTCTTAATGCCCAAAGATGAGTGGAGGTGTCAACGAAGACTAATTGTTCCAACTGCAGATTAATTTGCCTTTTTCTTCTGAACTGGTTCTTAAAGTTCCATGGTGACAAGGGAAGAAGGGTGATTCAGAGTTGGAGGCTCTGAGAGATGGAGGGTAAGGATGCTTCCATCTATCCACTAACTTTGGAGCCTGAGCAGGGACCTCTTAGAATCCATTTGAACGTGTGCTGTCAGCCTTACTGGAACTTGGAATCAGGCTGGTAAAAAATCCGCCTGCAATGTGGGAGACCTGGGTTCAATCCCTGGGTTGGGAAGATCCCCTGGTGAAGGGAAAGGCTACCCACTCCAGTATTCTGGCCTGGAGAATTCCATGGACTGTATAGTCCATGGGGTCGCAAAGAGTCAGACACAACTGAGCAACTTTCACTTTCACTTCTAGTCAAGAAAGACACATCAGGAAAACAGCTTCCCATTCGCAGTGGCCCCACACTTGATGTGTTCCTCTGACTTGAAGGCAAAGCTGCTTCCACTCCTTACTTGCTAACCACAGAGCCCCAGAAGTACCCTGACATACAGGTCATTAAAACTGGAGCCATAACTCTCCACCCAAGTGGCCAGGAGCTGCTTTATTGATTTACTTATTTTGGCAACAAATAAAGGTTAAGGATACTCTTCCTACCTTTGAACATGAAAAGCTTAGCAATTCATATCCCAGCAGGAGCCACAGCCCTTGGGCTACCGATTTCTTCACTCTGGGCCTCAGATTCATTATCCCCACAATACAGAGAGAGGCTGGCATAAATTATCTATAAGGTTCACTTCAGGAGAATATGAAAAGCAGTAGCATCGCTATTCATGGGAACCCCTATTCCCATGGATGGCTATAAACATAGAATTAGACTGCCAAGTTTGAATCCCAGCTCCACCTCTTGCTAATTATATGTAACCCTGGGTAAGTTTTTTATGAGCCTTAGTTACCTCTTCTGTAAAACGTGAATGATAACATAAAGTGGGGAGTATAATAATACTTACAATATAAAGTTGTTTTAAGGCTTAAATGAGGTAATACATGTAGAAGAGAAACCTGACACCCATTAAGCTCTCAATATTTCTCAACTATTATTCTTCATGAACCCATTTGCTCTAATGTCACAAGGATAATTAAACAATTCAATGAGGACCACAGAAGTACCCATCTAGTGTCACCTGTGATTCTCTTTGTTTACCTCAGTTACACAGGTAAGTATTAAATAATTACATTGTCCAATGTAATTATGCATGTTTGACAACTGTTGCTACCAGAGAAGGCAATGGCACCCCACTCCAGTACTCTTGCCTGGAAAATCCCATGGATGGAAGAGCCTGGTAGGCTGCAGTCCATGGGGTCGCAAAGAGTCAGACATGACTGAGCAACTTCACTTTCACTTTTCACTCCCACACATTGGAGAAGGAAATGGCAACCCACTCCAGTATTCTTGCCTGGAGAATCTCAGGGATGGGGGAGTTTGGTGGGCTGCCATCTATGGGGTCGCTCAGAGTCGGACACGACTGAAGCAACTTAGCAGCAGCAGCAGCAGCTACCGATAATCCATTCTCGTACTCGTTTGGTTTTTGAGTTTGAGTTCTGTAAAGAATTTTGTCCTTTCTTCATTGTGAACCTCTTAAGATATTTCAAACCCTTTTTTTCTCAAATACAGTTATATAATAGATTTCTCATAATTTCACATATGTAGTTGGAGTCAAAATATGCCAACCCTGAAGGGACTTTTATCCTTCCTTTTAGAAGAGTCATATTTCATGCACATTTTTAAACACCAAGGTTGAGGCTTTCTTCATTTTATTTAGATGCCTGGAGATAGTGAGAAAAATCTGTGAAGACTCGCTGTTGTTTTTCTTTTTCTCCGGAATCAGTAGTGACACTGATTTATAACTTAATAGTGATTCCATCGAGTACTTAATAACATAGATTGCACCCTAATAAATGCATTTCCTGTAGGCTTAAGTGACTAACACGTTGATCTATTAGACTGGTATAATAATATAGGCAGCTTCTTCTTGGTTACTGAGAAATTTTCTAAGGAATAGGCACCTTCTAAAATAAGAATATTAAATAAACATTTTTTCCCACTGGTAGATTCTTTATACCAATTAATTCTTACCTGGGGAAGAGAAATGCATAATTTCATATTCTCAGAATATGCTCACCATGTGTATTTTGAAGAGCGGGCCCTTTTATTTTAGTTAATGTTAATTATCCTTAAAACGTTCAGGATCATTAAGAGAATTAAGATGTTTAGTACTCTTCAAATGTACTTAGCAATGTCAAGATTCTCGTTTTGCATTTTATTTTCTGATTTCTCAATCTAGGTCAAATCTGCATGCACTGTGCTTCTCCAAATGTGCTTTATCTTTTTTTTCTCAGTCCTTGAGCACTGTTACATGTTGATCAGTTTTAAAAAAATATCTTAACATACAGATGTTTGTACTTAGCATCTGTCAGTAATCCTGTGATTAATGACTCCAGTGTTGCCTAGCATGTCCAAACATCATAAGGCTTGGCTAATGTTTTGATCAGGTCTGAACAGCGTGTTTAAGAGCTTCTCTTAAGGACAGCTAGAGGGTAGGAAGTAATCACGTTGAATGAAGAGTCCAAGATTTTGCAACTTGTGGTGAAATCTTTCTGAATATTGATTCCCTTTGCTAATAAGCTCAGAAGTTCAAAGCAAGGACCGGAGGCCATGGCTCCCCCTTGCCTCCTTCAGACAAACTGCACTCCTCCTCCTTCTAAATGGACAGGATTATGAAACAGAATTTTTAAAGCTATGTTACCCCCAGACCTCTTTTCAAGAGTTTCTGTTACTAACATTAACTTAAATTCCCTCTGCCAGAACCAAGTTTTCAAATAAATTACACTCAGATCATTCTTCCCACCTCATCCTAGTGGTATTTTAAAAATGATGCAATGTGGATAATTTCATATCTAATGGTGAGGCTTTTAAAATTCAGCCTCAGGTAAATGAGCATTGCTCTTGATGAGTAGCAAGTAGGTGTGGCAACTGGCTGCTAAGCCTACAGAGGGTACCAGGCACTGGTAACTCAGATACTAAGGCAATTTGAAGGTTTTCTCATCTCTTGTCCCTAAGAGAAGCAGAAAGAAGCTCCACTGTACCCCAGAGAGTTGGGGGCCAGTATCTCACTATACGGTAGGTACACGAAAGTCTATGTCAAATAATCAATGAAAAAATTCAATGTCTATTTTGTTTTTAGTCACATCAAATAAAGAAAGCCCACAACTCCCCCCTACCCCACCACCACCCACATGTCTTGGTGCCACTCCAGAAACAAACATTGTCATCATGTGTTCTCATTTATTCCTCAGAAAGACGGACTGTATGTGCCCAGTGACTAAAAACATCAGTGTATTTAGGAAACCTTAATCAAACTAAAGGCTTCCCAGGTGGTGCTGAAAGTGAAAGAAAGGGGAAGTGTTAGTCATTCAATTCTGTCTGACTCTTTGCAACCCCATGGACTGTAGCCCACCAGGCTTCTCAGTCCATGGAACTCTCCAGGTAAGAATACTACAGTAGGCTGCCATGCCCTTCTCCAGGGGCTCTTCCTGACCAGGGACTGAAATCAGGTCTCCTGCATTGCAGGCAGATTCTTTACCTTCTGAGCCACCAGGGAAGCCCACCCAGGTGGTGATAGTGGTAAAGAACCCATCTGCCAATGCAGGAGTGGTAAGAGATACCGGTTCTATTCCTGGGTCAGGAAGACCCCCTGGAGAAGGAAATGTGAACCCAGTCCAGTATTCTTGCCTGGAGAATTCCATGTACAGAGGAGCCTGCGGGACTATAGTCCACAGGGTCGCAAAGAGTAGGACATGATTGAAGCCACTTAGCACGCGTGTGTGCAATCAAACTAAAGGCTTAAAAAGATGCCACTAGATTGAACATGTAACAGACCACTGGTTACTTTGAAAAGAGCAGCTCCAGTCGAGTGGTGAAGGCAGAAACCACCCTGCGGTGGGGTGAGGCAAGTGGGTGGGAAGGCAACAGAGGCGAGAAATGTAGGCCACACTTTTAAGAAATTTGCTGGCAAAGGGAAGGATGGAGACAGAGAATAGCAGCTTTAGGGAGATAACTATTTCCCATAATCTCCCTAAGAGACGAGGGTGTTTTTAGGGAAGACATTTATTTTATTTGGACAAATTTCTGGGCCTTCTTCGCCAAGGGTAAATCAGTTATGGAATCAGAAAGGTTGTAGATACAGGAAAAAGAACAAAGAAAATCATAAGGTGGTTCCAAAGAGCAGTTGAAGACTAGTCTTGTCCTTGGAGGCAAGAGTGAGGCACACATCATCCTTTGCAGGGATATGGATGAGGAAAGAATACACTGGAATCCAGAGAAATGTTGGCTTCCCTGATAGCTCAGTTGGTAAAGAATCCACCTGCAATGCAGGAGACCCCAATTTGATTCCTGGGTTGGGAAGATATGCTGGGGAAGGCATAGGCTACCCACCCCAGTATTCTTGGGCTTCCCTTGTGGCTCGGATGGTAAAGAATCCACCTGCAATGCTCAGGAGACCCCAGTTTGATTCCTGGGTTGGGAAAATCCCCTGGAGAAAAGAAAGGCTACCCACTCCAGTATAGTCCATGGGGTCGCAAAGAGTTGGACACGACTGAGCGACTTTCACTTTCACTTTCAGAGAAATGTTGAGAGGTAGAGGTAGCGACCTGGATGTGTTAAGGATATAATAAAGGGATTCAGGATTGAAAAGAAGACATGGGCTGTGAACTCAATGGTTTGGCAACAGTGGTGACTAGTAGCGAACAAAAGGCCTTCTTGTCTCCTGATGAAGAGCAGTCAAGGGGGGCACTTGAAGTCTTTTCTTAACCACTGGCACCAGTAAGAGTAAGGCTCTGGCCTCTAATGAAAGCAAATGCTATCTGACCAGACCCCATTCTCCAAGTTTTGGGTGCAAGACAAATGACCTGAGAGCAAATGACCTGGTGGAACAAGCAGCCTACCTGCTATGTTTTGCAGGAAAAACTAGAAGAATATTTTTAGCCCATGGGGCTCATCAGTTCTAAAACTGTCTTCCTGTCAGTGGAGAGGGAAGGGTCTGCCTGATTTACATAAAAAGTAAATCCTAATTTATAAGTGAGGTCGAGTGGGAAGTTATCAGAAGTCTCTCTGGGGGAATTCTCTGGTGGTCCAGTGGTTAGAACTTGGCACTCTCACTGTCGGGGCCCTGGGTTCAGTCCCTGATGAGGGAATTAATATCCTGCAAGCTTTGCCCTGTTGCTGTGGCCAAAAAAAAAAAAAAAAAAAGTTTCTCTGGCTTCCTGGAAAGTTTTAAAGCCAGGCTCAGATCATTCCAAATTCCATGTCTCTTGCCCCATATTTTAAAACCTCACCGCTGTGTTTGGACTATGTCGCCTCCCTGCCTGTTAACTCAGAAAATTCTCCTCTACAGACAGCCACTCTGTCTGAATTCCCAAGTTTAACCACTTATTTGGGTTAAGGCTATGTTTTATAAACACATATCAAAATCAGAGAGATCACCTAGCAATACATGGGCACTAAGTGAAAGAAAGTGAAAGTGAAGTCACTCAGTCATGTCTGACTCTTTGCAACCCCATGGACTATAATCTACCAGGCTCCTCTGTCCATGGGATTTTTCAGGCAAGCATACTGGAGTGGGTTGCCATTTCCTTCCTCAATACATTTGTATGGAGCTCTGTGTCAGATTAGTTTGCTATTACCTTGGGAGCGTGGACCTTAAGCAAATGAAGCACCACAGAGGTATGGAAGAAGTAGGACATGATGTGCTGCCAGGAAACCAGATTAGAAAGTGGCAATACAGTGTGGGAAAAATCAGGGCACTGGATTCTGAAGCAGCTCTCATCTAGAGTGTCTGAAAAAGGGTTTAGTGGCCCTCTAGAAGACAACTTTTACCCATTATATATTTTTCCTAGGTCCAATATGAGGTCCTCCAGAATGTTATTTCTATGAGAGCACATGGAAAAATGATTCATGCTCCTGCTCTCACTAACATATTCCAGGTTACTGTTTTAATGGAAACAAAGCAATGCTGTGATAGCTCCCATGGAGAAAGATCAGTTAGTTCAGAAGTCTCAACCCAGAAACTACCTCAATTCAGGCTCAGGCCCAAAGAGATATTCAGAAGGCCAGGGAAGATTCACTGCCAAAAGTCCTTGTCGTGACCCACGATGACAAAGATCATTTTCTCCCTGGAAAAGACCTGTCACTTTCCATGGAGTAGATGCCTTAGGTTGCATATATGCCTGGGAGGGGGAACACACTTACTTCACCATATACTGTGATTTTTATGATTGAGATGAAAGCCTATTCTGGGAGCAATATTTTCGTTTTTTCAAAATGGAGATATCTTGGAACTTCCCTGGCGGTCCAGTGGTTAATCAATGAAGTCAAGTGGGAAGTTACTAGAAGTGTCTCTGGAGGACTTCCCTAGTGGTCCAGTGGGTTAAGACTGAACTTCCACTGCAGGGGGCGAGAGTTCAATCCCTGGTTGGGGAACTAATATTCCACATGCCGCTTGGTATGTACAAAAAAAATAGAAATACATCGTTCCTGTGATTATAGAAGTAATACATGTTCTCTGTAAACACTCAAATAATACAAAGGTGTGTGTGTGTGTGTGTGTGTGTGTGTGTGTGCACATGCACGCACTAAGTTGCTTCATTTGTGTCCCACTCTGTGGGATCCTATGGACTGTAGCCTGCCAGGCTCTTCTGTCCATAGGATTTTCCAGGCAAGAATACTGGAGTGGGTTTCCATTTTCTCCTCCTCCAGGGGATCTTTCCAGCCCAGGGACTGAACTGGTGTCTCCTGCTTGGCAGGCAGATTCTTTACCACTTAGCGCCACCTGGTGGTGTCACTTCTCCATAGAGAAAAAGTTGTATATAACCGGAGGAGCTAAGACGGCGGAGGAATAGGACAGGGAGACCACTTTCTCCTCTACAAATTCATCGAAAGAACATTTGAACGCTGAGAAAACTTCACGAAACAACTTCTGACCGCTAGCAGAAGACATCAGGCACCCAGAAAAGCAGTCCATCATCTTCGAAAGGAGGTAAGACAAAATATAAAAGATAAAAAGAGAGACAAAAGAGCTAGGAATGGAGACCCGTCCCGGGAAGAGAGTCATAATAGAGGAAGTTTCTTAACACCAGGAAACCCTCTCACTAGCGGGTCTGGGGGAAGTTTTCGAATCTCGGAGGGCAACCTAACTGGGAGGAAAAATAAATAAAACCCACAGATTACACGCCTGAAAGCAACTCCCAGCAGAAAAGTACCCCAGACGCCCAGATCCACCACCAGCAAGTGGGGGCGGAACGGAGAGGAGTGGGCGGCATTGCTTAGGGTAAGGACCAGGCCCAAATGCCCTGAGGGCAATCGGAGGTAGCTAACGTGAGATAGCAACTTAAACTGTGGGATAGCAAGACAGAGAGAGAAAATTAACCGGCCTGAACACACTACCAGCCATTCGCAGAACAAAGGGACTGAGCAATTCCAGAGAAGAGCTAGCCAGCTGCGGACCGGCCCATCCCCCACTGGAGGCAGGAGGCAGGGAGGAAGGGAAAGGGGCAAACTCGGCCCCAGAGATGGCATCCCCTACCAAACTGCAAACAGGCTCCCAGTTTCTAACCAAAGACTTCCTGAGATTCTGGATGGTCGACATCCACTGGGAGGGTCGCAGATAGTGGCCAGCTCCGGAGAACAAACACAAGGCGCACGCACCTGACTGGCACGTGTGGAAACTGAGGCTGGGACCCTGGAGGGAATAAGGCCAACCGCACCTGGGGAGATTGCACCCGTCAAGCTCCTGGATGCCTGAGCTGCTCAGGCCAGGGAAGGCACAAAACGCAGGCCAAACCGAGTCTGCGCTTTTGTGGAATACCCGAAAACTGGAACCGCACTCAATGCAGGGCCAGCTCCATATACAGCAGCTGGGAGCCTGAGCAATGTAGACGGGGAAAGCATACACCTGTGAGCGGGGGCAAACCCAGTGTGGCCGGAACACTGCAGGTCCTCCCCACACAGGCCAGTGACATTTGTCTGCAGCGCCCCTCCCTCCCCACAGCACGACTGAACAAGTGAACCTAAACAAGAGACCACCTCCGCCCGCCTGTGTCAGGGCGGAAATTAGACACTGAAGAAACTGGCAAACAGAAGCCAAATAAACAAACGGAACCGCTTCAGAAGTGACCGGTGCAACAGATTAAAACCCATGTAGGTAACACTGACTACACCAGAAGGGGCCTACAGATATCAAGAAGTGTAAGCTGGAATGAGGAGCTGTCTGAAACTGAACCAAACCCACACTGACTGCAACAGCTCCAGAGAAATTCCTAGATATATTTTTACTTTTTTTATTTAAAATTTTTTTCTTTTTTTTCTTTTTATTTTTTCACTTTTATTTTCTTTTAAAATTCCCTATCACTCTTCCATTACTCCTTAACTTTCATTTTCATTTTCATATATTTTTACTATTTTTCTTAATTAGAAAAAATTTTTTTCTTTTTTTATTTTTTTCTCATTTTCTTTCAAAGTCCTCTATTACCTCTATTACTCCTTAATTTTCATTTTCATTTCACTATAACCTTGCAAAAAAAAAAGAAGAGGCCCTATTTTTAAACTGAACTTCATATATATTTCTAAAATATTTTCTGTTTTTGTTTCTGTTTATAATATTGTATTTTTAAGAGTCTAACCACTACTCTAGATTTTTAATCTTTGTTTTTCAGTATTTGATATCAATTTTGAACATTTAAGAATCCAACCTTCAGTACCCAGTTTTACTCATGAGTGTGTTGATTACTCTCTCCCACTTTTGACTCTCCGTTTTCTCCCTCAGATCACCTCTATTTTCTCCCTCCCCCTTTTCTTCCCAATCCAATTATGTGAATCTCTGTGGGTGTCTGGGCTACGGAGAACACTTAGGGAAAAGAGAACTGCATAGACCTGTCTCTCTCCTCTCAAGTCCCCCTTTTTCTCCTCCTGCTCATCTCTATCTCCCTCCTCCATCTCCTCTTCTTCATATAACTCTGTGAACCTCTCTGGGTGTCCCTCACTGTGGAGAATCTTTTCACCATTAACCTAGAAGTTTTACTATCAGTGCTGTATAGTTGGAGACGTCTTGATACTACTGGAAGAATAAGACTGAAATCCAGAGGCAGGAGACTTAAGCCCAAACCTGAGAACACCAGAAAACTCCTGACTACAGGGAACAGTAAGTAATAAGAGACCATCAAAAGCCTCCATAACTACACTGAAACCAACCACCACCCAAGAGTTAATAAGTTCCAGAGCAAGACATACTATGCAAATTCTACAGCAACGCAGGAACATAGCCCTGAGCATCAACATACAGGCTGCCCAAAGTCACACCTAACACATAGATCCATCTCAAAACTCACTACTGGACACTCCAGTGCAATCCAGAGAGAAGAAATCCAGTTCCATGCACCAGAACACAGACGCAAGCTTCCCTAACCAGGAAACCTTGACAAACGAATTGTTCAACCCCACCCACTGCGGGAAACCTCCACAATAAAAAGGAACCGTGGACCACCAGAATACAGAAAGCCCACTCCAGACACAGCAATGTAAACAAAATGAAAAGGCACAGAAATACTCAACAGGTAAAGGAACATGAAAAATGCCCACCAAACCAAACAAAAGAGGAGGAGATAGGGAATCTACCTGAAAAAGAATTTAGAATAATGATAATGAAAATAATCCAAAATCTAGAAAACAAAATGGAGTTACAGATAAATAGCCTGGAGACAAAGATTGAGAAGATGCAGGAAAGGTTTAATAAGGACCTGGAAGAAATAAAAAAGAGTCAATTAAAAATGAATAATGCAATAAATGAGATCAAAAACACTCTGGAGGGAACCAACAGTAGAATAACGAAGACAGAAGATAGGATAAGTAAAGTAGAAGATAAAATGGGAGAAATAAATGAAGCAGAGAGGAAAAAAGAAAAAAGAATCAAAAGAAACGAGGAAAACCTCAGGGACCTCTGGGACAATGTGAAACACCCCAGCATTCGAATCACAGGAGTCCCACAAGAAGAAGACAAAAAGAAAGGCCATGAGAAAATATTCGAGGAGATAATAGCTGAAAACTTCCCTCAAATGGGGAAGGAAATACTTACACAGGTCCAAGAAAGCCAGAGAATCCCAAACAGGATAAACCCAACGCAAAACACCCCAAGACAAATATTAATCAAATTAACAAAGATCAAACACAAAGAACAAATATTAAAAGCAGCAAGGGAGAAACAACAAATAATACACAAAGGGATTCCCATAAGGATAACAGCTGATCTATCAATAAAAACCTTTCAGGCCAGAAGGGAATGGCAGGACATACTTAAAGTAATGAAAGAGAATAACCTACAACCTAGATTACTGTACCCAGCAAGGATCTCATTCAGATATGAAGAAGAATTCAAAAGCTTTACAGACAAGCAAAAGCTGAGAGAATTCAGCACCACCAAACCAGCTCTTCAACAAATGCGAAAGGAACTTCTCTAGATAGGAAACACAGAAAGGTTGTATAAATGTGAACCCAAAACAACAAAGTAAGTGGCAAAGGGACCAAACCTATCAATAATTACCTTAAATGTAAATGGGTTGAATGCCCCAACCAAAAGAAAAAGACTGGTTGAATGGATACAAAAACAACACCCCTGTATATGCTATCTACAAGAGACCCACCTTAAAACAAGGGACACATACAGACTAAACGTGAAGGGCTGGGAAAAAATATTTCATGCAAACAGAGACCAAAAGAAAGCAGGAGTCAAGAACAAGACAAGGATGCCCACTCTCACCACTACTATTCAACACAGTTTTGGAAGTGTTGGCCACAGCAATCAGAGCAGAAAAACAATAAAAGGAAGCCAGATAGGAAAAGAAGAAGTGAAACTCTCGCTGTTTGCAGATGAAATGAACCTCTACATAGAAAACCCTAAAGACTCTACCAGAAAATTACTAGAGCTAATCAACAAATATAGTAAAGTTGCAGGATATAAAATTAACACACAGAAACCCCTTGCATTCCTATACACTAACAATGAGAAAACAGAAAGAGAAATTAAGGAAACAATACCATTCACCACTGTAACAAAAAGAATAAAATACTTAGGAGTATATCTACCTAAATAAACAAAAGACCTATACATAGAAAACTATAAAACACTGATGAAAGAAATCAAAGAGGACACAAACACATGGAGAAATATACCTTGTTCATGGATTGAAAGAATCAGTATTGTCAAAATGAGTATACTACCCAAAGCAGAATCCGTATCAATCTACCAATGGTATTTTTCACAGAACTACAACAAATAATTTCACAATTTGTATGGAAATACAAAAAAACCTCGAATAGCCAAAGCAATCTTGAGAAAGAAGAATGGAACTGGAGGAATCAACCTGCCTGACTTCAGACTCTACTACAAAGCCACAGTCATCAAGACAGTATGGTACTGGCACAAAGACAGAAATATAGATCAATGGAACAAAATAGAAAGCCCAGAGATAAATCCACGAACCTATGGACACGTTATCTTCGACAAAGGAGGCAAGGATATACAATGGAAAAAAGACAACCTCTTCAACAAGTGGTGCTGGGAAAATTGGTCAACCACTTGTAAAAGAATGAAACTAGAACACTTTGTTACACCATACACAAAAATAAACTCAAAATGGATTAAAGATCTAGATGTAAGACCAGAAACTATAAAACTCCTAGAGGAGAACATAGGCAAAACACTCTCTGACATAAATCACAGCAAGATCCTCTATGACCCACCTCCCAGAATATCAGAAATAAAAGCAAAAATAAACAAATGGGACCTAATTAAACTTAAAAGCTTTTGCACAATGAAGGAAACTATAGGCAAGGTGAAAACAGTAGCCTCAGAATGGGAGAAAATAATAGCAAAGGAAGCAATTGACAAAGGATTAATCTTAAAAACATGCAAGCAACTCCTGAAGCTCAATTCCAGAAAAATAAATGACCCAATCAAAAAATGGGCCAAAGAACTAAACAGACATTTCTCCAAAGAAGACATACAGATGGCTAACAAACACATGAAAAGATGCTCAACATCACTCAGTATCAGAGAAATGCAAGTCAAAACCACAATGAGGTACCATTACACGCCAGTCAGGATGGCTGCTATACAAAAGTCTACAAGCAATAAATGCTGGAGAGGGTGTGGAGAAAAGGGCACCCTCTTACACTGTTGGTGGGAATGCAAACTAGTACAGCCACTATGGAGAACAGTGTCGATATTTCTTAAAAACTGGAACTAGAACTGCCATATGACCCAGCAATCCCACTTCTGGGCATACACACCGAGGAAACCAGATCTGAAAGAGACACGTGCACCCCAATGTTCATCGCAGCACTGTTTATAATAGCCAGGACATGGAAGCAACCTAGATGTCCATCAGCAGATGAATGGATAAGGAAGCTATGGTACATATACACTATGGAATATTACTCAGCCATTAAAAAGAATACATTTGAATCAGTTCTAATGAGATGGATGAAACTGGAGCCCATTATACAGAGTGAAGTAAGCCAGAGAGATAAAGACCAATACAGTATACTAACACATATATGTGGAATTTAGAAAGATGGTAATGATAATCCTATATGCAAAACAGAAAAAGAGACACGGATGTACAGAACAGACTTTTGGACTCTGTGGGAGAAGGCGAGGGTGGGATGTTTAGAGAAAACAGCATAGAAACATGTATATTATCAAGAGTGAAACAGATCACCAGCCTAGGTTGGATGCATGAGACATGCGCTCAGGGCTGGTGCACTGGGAAGACCCAGAGGGATCGGGTGGAGAGGGAGGAAGGAGGGAGGATCGGAATGGGGAATATATGTAAATCCATGGCTGATTCATGTCAATGTATGGCAAAAAACACTACAGTATTGTAAAGTAATTAGCCTCCAATAAAGAAAAATAAATGGAAAAAAAATGTATCCAAATTTTGGTGTATGTAAGGACCAGTATATAGCTAGTATGGTTTAAATAGGACAAAATCTGTTTTCGAACATTCACTATTCAAAACACTTGGGTTCTTAATAGGTTATCCATATTTGTATGCTTTGATCAAATGTCATTGAAATTTAATGTGACTCATGCAAATAAAAGGATATCTTATTTTTTCCTGTGGGGGAAAATAGTTGTATATAACCATCCAGATTTTATTAAAACCTATAGAATCATTTCATTTATGCTATTTTGTACCTTAAATTTTTTCACTCCACAGTATGTCATAGACATTATGGAAAAATAACCTCCTAACAAATCTATCTTCCTGCATATAATAATGATAAACTCTGAAACAAAACACAAATAAACCACTACCTGAGAGATCCAAGTTAGGACACTGAAAAGATGAACTCCCCTGGTCGGTATGTGCCCAATATGTTACTGGAGATCAGCGAAAAAATACCTCCAGAAAGAATGAAGAGACAGAGCCAAAGAAAAACAATACCCAGTTATGGATATCACTGGTGATGGAAGCAAGGTCTGATGCTGTAAAGAACAATATTGCATAGGAAACTAGAATGTTAAATCCATGAATCAAGGGAAATTGGAAGTGGTCAAACAGGAGATGGCAAGGGTGAACATCAACAATTTAGGAATCAGCAAACTAAAATGGACTGGAATGGGTGAATTTAACTCAGATGACCATTATATCTACTACTCTGGGCAAGAATCCCTTAGAAGAAGAGGAATAGCATCATAGTCAACAAAAGAGTCTGAAATGCAGTACTCAGATATGATCTAAAAACAACAGAATGATCTCTGTTCATTTCCAAGGCAAACCACTCAGTATCAGGGTAATCCAAGTCTATGTCCCGACCAGTAATGCTGAAGAAGCTGAAGTTGAAAGATTCTATGAAGAGGTACAAGACCTTCTAGAACTAACACCTAAAAAAGATGTCCTTTTCCTTATAGGAGACTGGAATGCAAAAGTAAGAAGTCAAGAAACACCTGGAGTAACAGGCAAATTTGGCCTTGCAGTACGGAATGAAGCAGGGCAAAAGCTAATAGAGTTTTGCCAAGAGAATGCACTGGTCATCACAAACACCCTCTTCCAACAAAACAAGAAAAGACCTACACATAGACATCACCAGGTGGTCAACACTGAAATAAGATTGGCTATATTCTTTGCAGCCAAAGATGGAGGAGCTCTATACAGCCAGCAAAAACAAGACCAGGAGCTGACTGTGGTTAAGATCATGAACTCCTTAGTGCCAAATTCAGACTTAAATTGAAGAAAGTAGGGAAAACCACTAGACCATTCAGGTATGACCTAAATCAAATCCTTTAGTGAGAAGTGAGTGTAGAAGTGAGAAATAGATTTAAGGGTCAAGATCTTATAGACAGAGTGCCTGATGATCTATGGATGGAGGTTCATGACATTATACAGGTGACAGGGATCGAGACCATCCCCAAGAAGAAGAAATGCAAAAAATCAAAATGGCTGTCTGAGGAGGCCTTCCAAATAGCAGTGAAAATAAGAGAAGCAAAAAGCAACAGAGAAGAGGAAAGATATATCCATCTGAATGCAGAGTTCCAAAGAATAGCAAGGAGAGATAAGAAAGCCTTCCTCAGTGATCAGTGCAAAGAAATAGAGGAAAACAATAGAAAAGGGAAGACTAGAGATCTGTTTAAGAAAATTAGAGATACCAAGGGAACATTTCAGGCAAAGATAGGAACAACGGACAGAAATTGTATGGACATAACAGAAGCAGAAGATATTAAGAAGAGGTGGCAAGAATACACAGAAGAACTGCACAAAAAAGATCTTCATGACCCAGATAATCACGATAGTGTGGTCACTCACCTAGAGCCAGACATCCTGGAAGGTGAGGTAAAGTGGGCCTTAGGAAGCATCACTGCGAACAAAGCTAGTGGAGGTGATGGAATTCCAGTTGAGCTACTTCAAATCCTGAAAGATGATGCTGTGAAAGTGCTACACTCAATATGCCAGCAAATTTGGAAAACTCAGCAGTGTCCAAAGGACTGGAAAAGGTCCGTTTTCATTCCAATCTCTAAGAAAGGCAATGCCAAGGAATGCACAAACTACCACAGAAATGTACTCATCTCACACACTAGTAAAGTAATGCTCAAAATTCTCCAAGCCAGGCTTCAGCAATACGTGAACCGTGAACATCCAGATGGTCAAGCTGGTTTTAGAAAAGACAGAAGAACCAGAGATCAAACTGTCAACATTTGCTGGGTCATCGAAAAAGCAAGAGAGTTCCAGAAAAACATCTATTTCTGCTTTATTGACTATGCCAAAGCCTTTGACTGTGTGGATCACAATAGACTGTGGGAAATTCTAAAAGAGATGGGAATACCAGACAGCCTGACCTGCCTCTTGAGGTATCTGTAAGCAGGTCAGGAAGCAACAGTTAGAACTGGACATGGAACAGCAAACTGGTTGCAAATAGGAAAAGGAGTACACCAAGGCTGTATATCGTCACCCTGCTTATTTAACTTATATGCAGAGTACATCATGAGAAACACTGAGCTGGATGAAGCACAAGCTGGAATCAAGATTGCCAGGAGAAATATCAATACCTCAGATATGCAGATGATACCACCCTTATGGCAGAAAGTGAAGAGGAACTAAAAAGCCTCTTGATCAAAGTGAAAGAGGAGAGTTAAAAAGTTGACTTAAAGCTCAACATTCAGAAAACTAAGATCATGGCATCCAGTCCCATCACTTCATGGCAAATAGATGGGGAAACAGTGGCAGACTTTATTTTTGGGGGCTCCAAAATCACTGCAGATGGTGATTGCAGCCATGAAATTAAAAGACGCTTACTCCTTGGAAAGAAAGTTATGACCAACCTAGATAGCATATTAAAAAACAGAGACATTACTTTGTCAACAAAGGTTTGTCTATTCAAGGCTATGGTTTTTCCAGTAGTCATGTATGGATGTGAAAGTTGGACTATAAAGAAAGCTGAGTGCAGAAGAATTGATGCTTTTGAACTGTGGTGTTGGAGAAGACTCTTGAGAGTCTCTTGGACTGCAAGGAGATCCAACCAGTCCATCCTAAAGGAGATCAGTCTTGGGTGTTCATTGGAAGGACTGATGTTGAAGCTGAAACTCCAATACTTTGGCCACCTGATGGGAAGAGCTGAGTCATTTGAAAAGACCCTGATGCTGGGAAAGATTGAAGGCAGGAGGAGAAGGGGACGACAGAGGATGAGAGGGTTGGATGGCATCACTGACTCAATGGACATGAGTTTGAATAAATTCTGGGAGTTGGTGATGGACAGGGAGGCCTGGCATGCTGCAGTCCATGGGGTCACAGAGTCGGGCATGACTGAGCGACTGAACTGAACTGTAATGAGAGATACAGGTGGTAAACAAAAGCAATCAGAGAAATAAAGCATTCCCCTGAGATTTTGTTACCGCATGCTAGCCATCATTTGAACTTCTGGTTGGGATTTGTGCTATTTATCTAAAAATCTCAAGGAAAAATTCAATTTCAAGAAGACCAAAGCTGGTAGTGTCCTCCAGGCTACTGAAAGAAGCAAATGCAAAGCATTAGTGGAAGAATTTTAATTGAACTCAGGTTAAACATATACACATCATGTAACCAACCCATAAATTCCTCTTTTAGTCATATCCTGAGAAAAACTTGTATGTGTGTGATGGCAAACATTCATAAGAATATCTATAACACCAATACTTTAAATATCAAAAAACCTAGCAATAACTAATATAAGTAACAACTGGATATCTTATAATAGTTAAAATGAACTACAGGTACTCATATCAACATGAATCAATCTGAACAAAACTGAGCAAAACAAGATATAGTATGATTTAACTTATATGAAGCTCAAAAATATGTAATAAAATACTTGGGAATGCACACATGTGTGATAAAAAATAATGAAAAGCAGGAGAATAATTTATCCAAATCTCAAGTTAGCAGTTATCTCTGGGTAGGAGGAAAGGGGATGTACTCAGAGGTAGACAGGTAACTTCAGAGTTACTAGCAATTTTTATTTTCACAAACTGGGTGGTGATGACTTAAGTGCTCTTTTTATTTTATTCTGCTTTAATTACTTTTTTCTTTATTATTTATTTCATCTCACTTGTTTTTTAATTTATTTTATTGGTAAAATTAATTCATTTATTTTAATTGGAGGATAATTACTTTACAATATTTTGATTTTTTTTTGCCATACATCAGTATGATTCAGCGACAGGTATGGGGGACACATGTTTTAATTCTTTAAAATGTACATACAGAAATTGAGGAAGACGTAAATAAGTGAAAAAGCCATTCCATGTTCATAACAATATTAGTTCATAAGAGTTAATATTGCTAAAGTGTCCAAAATGCCCAAAGGGATATACAGACTCAGTGCAATCCCTATCAAAATTCCAATGACATATTTCACAGACATAGGAAAAAAAAAAAAAACAATCCTAGCGTTTACATGGAACTATAAAAGATACCAAACAGCCAGAGCTATCTTGAGAAAGAACAAAGCTATAGGCATCACACTTTCTGATTTCACACTATATTATAAAACTATAGTAATCAAAACAGGGTAATACTAGCATAAATCAGACACATAGACCAATGGGACAAAATAGAGTGCCAGAAGTATAGCCACACTTGTATGGTCAACTAATCTTTGGCAAGGGTGCCAACAACACAAAACATGGAAAGGATAATCTCTTCAACAAATTATGTTAAGAAAACTGGATAGCCACAGGCAGAAAAAGAAAAAGGACACCATCTTAAAGCACTCCCACAAATTAACTTAAAATGTACCTGAAAATATAAAACTGCTAGAAGAAAACATAGCAGAAAAACTTCTTGACAAGGGTGTTGGCAAAGATATTTCAGATATGACACCAAAAGCATGAGAAACAAAAGCAAAGAAAAAATAAACAAACAGAACTCTGTCAAACTAAAAATCTTCCCCACAGCAAAGGAAACAACCAACAAAATAAAAAGGCAACTACTGAATGGAACAAAATATATGCAACCATCTATCTGATAAGGGGTTATTATCTAATATGTATATAAAGAATTTCTAAATCTTAATAGCAAAGAAAACCAAATAATATGATTAAAAACTATACATGAAAACTAAACAAGTTAAACTCAGAGAAGCAAAGTATAGAATGGTGGTTGCCAGGAGCTGGAGGAGTGGGGAAAATGGGGAGATGGTGGTCAAAGAGCACAAGTCTTCAGCTACTAGATGAAAAAGTTCTGGAGATTTAATGTATGGCATGGTGACTATAGGAAATGATACTGTATAGCATACTTGAAATTTGCTAGGAGAATAGATCCTAAGCATTCTTGCCACAAAAAAAGTACTGTGAAAAGATGGATGTGTTAATCAACTTGATTGTGGTAATCATTTAAAAAATATGTGCATATCAAATTATCAGGTTGGATATTTTAATATATGCTACTTTGTTAGGGGAATTCCCTAGTGGTCCAGTGGTTAAAACTCCATGCTTCTACTGCAGGGGGCATGGGTTCAATCCTTGGTCAGGGAACTAAGATCACATGCTGCATGGCCATAAATAAATAATGTAATAAGTACATAGATGTTATATATGTTCTTGTAACTATTTGACCATTAAAAATGTTTTAAATCCAATCAACAAAAAAAAACATAGAGGCAATTGTCTACTTAAAGGACTTATGAAAGAAATCTTAAATGTTTAAAGATGACCTTTATACAATATTATACAATATGTCAAATACACCTGATAAAAAAAATAAAAGGAAAATGTCTTAAATGTAATAATTCTTACATCTGCAAGAATTCAGATTTTCTTACCTTAGGTTTGACTACAGATACCTATAACTCGAGTATTATAGAACAGTAATGCCAGAGTAGACATTCAAAGGTCATCTAATCTGGCACCCAGTCTTTTTTAAAAATTTCTAATTGGAGAAGAATTGCTTTACCATATTGTGTTAGCTTCTGCCATACAACAACATGAATCAGCCACAAATACACATATGTCCTTTCCCTCCTAAACCTCACTCCCACCCCCACCCCATCCCACCCTTCTAGGTTGTCACAGAGCACCAGGTTGAGCTTTCTGTGTTATATAGCAGCTTTTCACTGGCCATCTATTATACACATCAGTTCAGTTCAGTTCAGTCACTCAGTCGTTACACATGGTAGTGTATATGTGTCAGTGCTACTCTCTAAGTCCATCCTACCCTCTCCTTCCCCAACTGTTTCGACATAATAAAACCCCAGGTTTTTTGACACACCTGAAAATCCCATCAGAGAATAGAATATCTGACTGTACATTACAAATTATCTTAGGTGAATCCACAGTTTCCTTTGGTAAGTTGCTTTGGATATGCCTTCTCTCTAAGTGAACCTTTATCATGCTTTCTTTATAAACATGCATTATGAACATTTTCAAATGTACAAAGATGTAAAGAATAATATAATGAACCACATATAAAGCTATCACCCAAAACAACAAGTAGCAAAATGTCACAACCGTCACTTTAACTATTGCTTTTTTTCTCTACTTAGAGTATTTTAAAACAAATTTCAAACATATCCTTTAGCCCCTACATACTTCAGTATGCATCTCTAAATAGTATAGACATTTTTATTACATGTCACCCATATTATTGCATCAAACTCTAAAAATTAACAATCCCTTGGTGTCATCTAATACCTAGCACATACTCATATTTCCAAGATTGCTTCAAATTTTAATTTTATAATTATTTTAATTGAACTGCATTTATTTTTAAACTACTGCTGAATGTTCACTGTTTGGGGCCAGCCTCTATATTTTGAGATGGCTTACCATCCTGCAGACATCAAAGCTTGGCTTTCAACTGTTTTACCCAAGTGCAGAGAAATGTGTCCCTAAACCTTCTAAATACAGTCTCTTGCTGCTGCTGCTGCTAAGCCGCTTCAGTCGTGTCCGACTCTGTGCAACCGCATAGACGGCAGCCCACCAGGCTTCCCCGTCCCTGGGATTCTCCAGGCAAGAACACTGGAGTGGGTTGCCATTTCCTTCTCCAATGTGTGAAAGTGAAAAGTGAAAATTGAAAGTGAAGTCGCTCAATCGTGTCCGACTCGTAGCGACCCCATGGATTGCAGCCCACCAGGCTCCTCCGTCCATGGGATTTTCTAGACAAGAGTACTGGAGTGGGGTGCCATTGCCTTCTCCGAATACAGTCTCTTACTGCCAGTCAAAGCTAACAATAACCTGTCTGCCAGGTGGTTTTCTGAAGCACAGATTAAAGCAATTGGATCCTCATGGTAGTAAAGCCCATAAGAAGTTTCACTGGGTAGCAGCCTTGCATTGCCTGCTACCGCTCTAGCTGCTGTGTTGCCTTGCAACCCCAAAACCACTCTGAATTCCACCTAGAGTTGTACAGAGGCAGCAAAATACACTGTTTAGGAGTCTCCAAATAACAGCCATCAGTTCAGTTCAGTTCAGTCGCTCGGTCGCGTCCGACTCTTTGTGACCCCATGAATCGAAGCACGCCAGGCCTCCCTGTCTATCACCAACTCCCGGAGTTTACTCAAACTCATGCCCATCGAGTCGGTGATGCCATCCAACCATCTCATCCTCTGTCGCCCCCTTCTCCTCCTGCCCCCAATCCCTCCCAGCATCAGGGTCTTTTCCAATGAGTCAGCTCTTCGCATCAGGTGGCCAAAGTACTGGAGTTTCAGCTTCAACATCAGTCCTTCCAGTGAACACCCAAGACTGATCTCCTTTAGGATGGACTGGTTGGATCTCCTTGCAGTCCAAGAGACTCTCAAGAGTCTTCTCCAACACCACAGTTCAAAAGCATCAATTCTTCTGCACTCAGCTTTCTTTATAGTCCAACTTTCGCATCCATACATGACTACTGGAAAAGCCATAGCTTTGAATAGACAGACCTTTGTTGGCAAAGTAATGTCTCTGTTTTTTAATATGCTATCTAGGTTGGTCATAACTTTCCTTCCAAGGAGTAAGTGTCTTTTAATTTCATGGCTACAATCATCATCAGCAGTGATTTTGGAGCCCAAAAAAATAAAGTCTGACACTGTTTCCACTGTCTCCCCATCTATTTCCCATGAGGTGATGGGACCAGGTGCCATGATCTTAGTTTTCTGAATGTTGAGCTTTAAGTCAACATTTTCACTCTCCTCTTTCACTTTGATCAAGAGGCTTTTTAGTTCCTCTTCACTCTCTGCCATAGGGGTGGTGTCATCTGCATATCTGAGGTGATTGATATTTTTCCTGGCAATCTAGATTCCAGTTTGTGCTTCTTCCAGCCCAGCATTTCTCATGATGTACTCTGCATAGAAGTTAAATAACAGCCATAAAGGTGAGGAAATGAGTGATTCAAGAATTATTTCATCTTAGGAAGGTATCATGTATATTTTTTCTCTTTTTTTCACCAGCAGATTTAACTTCCCTAATTATGTTCTGCTCATCCGATGTTAAAATGAGGTTCCATTTTCTAAGCCCACGTTGTCAAAACTGTCCCTGCCTGATTCTCCCTACTCTGTACCACCACCTGCACCAAACTTTACCTATCTCAGGTCCAAAGTGAATACAAGTCTCCCAGGTCTCCATTCTCTGCTGGTGAGTCAGTGGATGCTAATGGATTAGTCATTAAATAATTCCTATTAATATGTTATCTTGCCCACAAAATATATTAGCTTAATCAGGCTATGATGAATACCTCCAAACCCCCCTAAGAAATAATTAATGGTGGTAATTTTAGACAATAACTTCAAGATTGAAACAGAAGTTATATGGAGAACTTGACTCATCCTAAGAGTGTGGGCTTCTGTGCCAGGCAGGGTAGACTTCTAAGCTATAGGTGAGAAAAGACTCAGTGCTCTATACCTCTGGCATATCACCTTACCTGGAGCCCTAGAGCACTCCAGAATCCATAATGTTGGACTCTTAGCAGGTTTCTAAGCCAGCTGATACCATGGCAAAAGCTTTCTCTGACTGAATCCTGGGTCTAGCCTGTGACCTCTTTTTCATAGGCTCATCCTGCACTTTAACACTATATCAGGTGCTTTCTTTATCCCTTCTACCCTAGTACTGAGAATAGTCTCTAGCCAGCACCCAGCAGAGAAGTTATGGGCTTCTCCCTCTCTACCTTACTGTGGAGATTTGAAAGATTTCCAGTGGAAAAGATTTACAGTGGAAAAGAATTGATATCCTCCTTTACTGTGCCTTTTAGAGAAGTCATTCCAATTCCCATGAGAAGCAGGCTTTGTTCTCCCCAAATTAAGGAGAAAAGTCACTTGGTGCAGGATTACAGCTTCACCAGGTGCCCACAACCAATCAGAGGCTGAGTTAAATCTGTATTCTTTCACTTCTTCCCCAGTGCCTTAAGAAAAAAAGAAAAACGTGACACTTCCATTGACTGTGACAGATGTAGGTGGATCAGGTGAGAGAGTTGGAAAGAGATGAGACAAACCAACCTGGGCAACAGGTGATCAAGGATCAAGATCCCACTGTAACAACCAATGTTTATAGAGTTACTCAGTAAGTGTATGACAGATACTCCAATAAGCACCTTTCATAACAGCCCTATAAGGTTAAGTACCATTATCATCATTTAAAGGAGAGAGGTAAAAATGATGTTCAGAAATGTTCAGTAACTTGCAAAGGATCACATAACAATTTAGTGGCAGATTCAAACATAGAGAGTCTGACACTAGCACCAGTACCCTTACCTGCTATATCATGCTGCTGTGCATGCATGCTAAGTCACATCAGTTGTGTCTGACTCTTTGCAACTACATGGACTGTAGCCCCACCAGGCTCCTCTGTCCATGGGATTCTCCAGGCAATAATACTGGAGTAGGTTGCCATTTCCTCTTCCAGGGGATCTTCCTGACTCGGGGATTGAACCCACATTGCTTATGTCTCCTGAATTGGCATGCAGGTTTTTTACCACTAGCACCACTTGGGAAGCCCCATCATGCTGCTGTAGGTGCCATGAAAATTTCTAGGCAAGGAGGAGAAGAATCAAGTAGAAAATTGGCAGAGGAACAGCTGACTCAGATGGTAAAGAATCTGCCTGCAATGCAGGAGACTGGGGTTTGATCCCTGGGTGGGGAAGATCCCTTGGAGGAGGAAATGGTTACCCACTCCAGTATTTTTGCCTGGAGAATTCCATGAACTGAGGAGCCTGGCAGGCTACAGTCCATGGGGTCGCAAAGAGTCAGACACAACTGAGAAACTAACATTTTCAGTTTTACTTTCACTTTCTTTTCAGCTGGACAGTAGGTAATTGACATTGGGGAAGTCCAGTATAGGCTGAGGAATGGGAGGGTGTCAGGCAAGCAGTGTGTAGGAGAAGTAAAACAGAACCTAGCAAGGATCTTATCACCAGGGCTGGAATCAAGAGGTAAACTTCCAGTGCCCAGGAGGAAAGGCAAGAACTAGGAAAGGGCACAGGTGCATTAAAATTGGCATTGAGGCATGGGAGGAATCCATAAGGAAGCAAATGACAAGGTTGTCTTGATGCTGCACTGTGTACCATGGGTCAAGGACTCCAGAGATCTACCTTGCCTAGAGAGAGTATATGAAATAAAGCTGTGGTTTCATATACAGTTGACCATTGAAAAACATGGGTTTGAACTGTGTGTTCACTTATACACAGACTTTTTTCAATAGTAAATACTACAGTACTACACGGTCTGCAATTGGCTGAATCCACGGATGTTGACCTGCAGGCAACAGAGCAAAGGCAGATACAAAGGGCCAACTATAAGTTATATGAAGATTCTCAACTGCAAGCTAGCAAAGGGTATCCTCTCAAAATGTTCTCTATCACTTTCAAATTTAGCTCTATGATATACAATCCATTTTTTCCCGGCTGCTCTTTGGACCATAAGATGAAAATGAAAGTCAGAATCTTATACTCATGAAGTGAAGAGTCCATGGCCTAAACACTACATCTGAGAGTTCACAGCAGGGCAGGACCCAGAAAATGGTACAAAGGCAGTTCTGTCTAATCCCAGTGACTTCTGTTTCCCTCTTTTTGACTCATCTCCGCAAACAGGCCTAAACCCTCTGGCAACACCAGGAATTTGATCCAAATCCCATGAAAATGGACCTGCACTATGATATTGCCCATCACTTCAAGGCCCTGATAATAAAAAGTCCTGTTAATGTTTGGATCACAGTGTAGCTGCAGGAAGGAAGACTGTTGTATTGCAACTTTGACAACTCTGGGGATCAGAATCTTAACTGCAATTGACAGTTGCATTCTCTCCAAAATCACTCTTGCAATACACATGCTAAGGTTCTTACAAGAAATTAAGAATGTCTGTATCAATGCTATGAAATGGATTAGAGTGTATTAAACAGTTATGGCTGCTATGATATGCCTCCAGACCCACCATTCAGGACTAAGACACTCATATCCAACCTGCTGAAAGTATTGATAGCCTGACAACCTTGAGCTGAGCTCTAGAACTTGCATGACCTCTCTAGAACTTGCATGACCCAAAGAGTGAAAGCTCCCTCCTGACATAAACAGTCCTTTATGTATTAAGAAAGTTGAATTCATTGTTGAAACCCTCCCATAAAAATATACTACATACCCAGATGGCATCACTAATGAATTCCATCAAATGTTTAAGGAAGAAATAATGTCAATTCTACCCAAACTTTTGCAGAAAACATGAGGGAGGATTATTTCTCATCTCGTTCTGAGAGGCTAACATTAGTACTATTCTAATATCCAAACTGAATAAAGATGTTACAAGAAGCAAACCAAAGACCAACATCTCTTATGAACATAGGTGCAAAATTTTAAGCAAAATTTTACAAATAGAATTCAACAACATAAAACAAGCTTGATACATTGTGACCAAGTGGGATTTATCCCAGAAATGCAAGATTGATGTAATATTTCAAAAATCAATGTAGTTCACCATATTAACAAAATGTTTTCTAAAAAAGTGATGAGGCACAAACTCCTATGTATAAACTAAATAAGCAGCAATAATACATTATATAGCACAGAAAATATATCCATTATTTTATAATAAGTTAAATGAAGTATAATCCATAAAAATATTGAATCACTAGGTTGCACACCTGAAACTAATACAATAATTTTATAAATCAACTGTACTTTAATCTCAGAAATTAATTTTAAAATAGGATAATCTTAAGAGAGAGAGAAAACATTTAATAAAACATAACATCTCTTTCTGACCAAAACAATTCTCATGATGCTAAGAATAAAAGGAAATCTCTTCAAAATGATAAAAACAGCCATGAAAAAAAACTACCGTTAATATCATAATTAATGATGAAAAACTGAATTGTTTCTCCCCTTAAGTCTGAATCAAGGCAATAATTTCCATTCTAATCATTTCTATTAATCATTTACTTCAGATTCTAGTCAGTACAATAAAGCAAGAAAAAGACATAAAAGACATCCAAATTGGAAAGAAATAAGTTAAACTGTTTCTGTTTGAGGATTGTCTGTGATATAATTCTATGTAATCTACATAAAAGCTACTACAATTAATAAGTGAATTTAGCAGGGTTGAAAGATACAAGATTAATATATGAACATCAAACTTATCTACACAACAGAAATAAAGTATTGAAACTGAAATTTTAAAACAATCTCATTTACAATTGCATCAAAAATATAAATGGATAAATTTAACAAAATATTTGCAGGATATGTCTGAAAACTATAAAAACAGTGATGAAAGAAATAAAGGCCTAAATAAATGATAGGAATGTACAATGTTGGATCAGAAAACTTGAAAATTTAAGATGTCAATTCTCCTTAGTTTGATCTACAGATTCAACACAATGCCAATCAAAATTTCAGCAGATTTTTTTTCCTTAGACAAACTAAGCCTAAAATGCATACAGAAATACATACAACCTAGAATAATGAAAAAATAACTTTGAAAAAAAAAGAATAATGTTGCAGGACTTCCAGAATCTGATTTCAAGACATAAAACGATTGTAACCCAAACACTGTGGTACTGACATAAAGATCAACAAATAGATCAATGAAACAGACTCGAAAGCTTGAAAACGACCTACATACATTTAAAGAATGATTTTTATCTACCAAGGCAATTCAGGGAAAATAGGATAGATTATTGTAACAGATAGTGGTGGAAGATGGAGAGAGCCAAACAGTATGGAATGTGAGTGGCCTCTATGAACTCAGAGCGACCTCTGGATGACAACCAACAAAGAAATGGGGACCTCAGTCCTACAACTCTAAGTAAGTGACTTCTGTACCAACAAGAATGATCTTGGTGGCCAATAAACACATGAAAAGATGCTCAACATCACTCATTATTATAAAAATGCAAATCAAACCTACAATGATGTACCACCTCATGTTGGTCAGAATAGTCATTAATAAAAGATATAGAAACAATAAATGCTGGAGAGGATGTAGAGAAAATGTGAACAAAATCCTCTTGCACTGTTGGTGGGAATGTAAATGGATACAGCCACTATGGAGAACAGTATGGAGATTCCTTAAAAAACTAGGAATAAAACAACCATATGATCCAGCAATCCCACCACTAGGCATATACCCTGTGTGTGTGTGTGTGTGTGTGTGTGTGTGTGTTTATGTGTGTGCTGTCCTGTCCGACTCTTTGCAACCCCATGGACTGTAGACGGCCAGGCTCCTCTGTCCATCAGATTTCCCAGGCAAGAATACTGGAGTGGGTTGCCATTCCCTTCTCAAGGGGATTTTTCCAACCCAGGGATCAAACGCATGTCTCCGGAGTCTCCTGCATTGGCAGGCAGATTCTTGCCCACTGAGCCATCTGGGAAGCCCCAAACTAAAACTGTTAGGCACTCAGTTGCATCCAACTCTTTGCAACCCCATGGACTTGTAGCCCACCAGGGTCCTCTGTCCATGGAATTCTCCAGGCAAGAATACTGGCGTGGGTACCCATTCCCTTATCTTCTGGACCCAGGGATCAAACCTGGGTTTCCTGTATTGCAGGCAGATTCTTTACTGTCTGAGCCATCAGGGAAGCCTGGAGCATATACCCTGATAAAATTATAATTAAAAAAGACACATGTACCCTAATGTTCATTGCAACACTATTCACAATTGCCAGGACATGGAGGAAACCTAGATGTCTAACAACAAATGAATAGATAAAAATGTTGAGGTACATAAATACAATGGAATATTACTCATCTATAAAAAGGAAAGAATTTGAGTCAGTTGAAATGAGGTGAATGAACCTAGAGCCTATCATACAGAGTGAAGTAAGTCAGAAAGAGAAAAACAAATATTGTATATTAATGCATATATATATTGAGTCTAAAAAAATGGTGCTGAGGAACCTATTTGTAGGGCAGGAACAGACACACAGAGATAGAGGACAGACTTGTGGACACAATGGGAGAAGGAGCGGGTTGGATGGATTGAGAGAGTCACATTGACATATATCACTACCATGAGTAAAACAGATATCAAGTGGGAAGTTGCTGTATAACACAGGGAGCTGAGTCTGGTGCTCTGTGATAACCTAGAAGGGTGGTGTGTGGGGGAGGTAGTAGGAAGGAGGTTCAAGAGGGAGAGGATGTATGTATACTTATGGTTGATTCACGTTGTTGCAAGGCAGAAACCAATACAACATTGTAAAGCAATTATCCTCCAATTAAAAATTAATTTTGAAAAAAGAATGATCTTGGAAGGAGTTTTTTTTCCCCAAACACTCAAGACAAGAACCCAGGCCAACCACCACCTTAACTTTAGTTTTGTGAGACCCTGAGCAGAGAACAGAGCCATGCTCTGCTAAACTTCTGACCTACAGAACAGCTAATAATTGGGTGTTGCTTAAAGCAGGTTAAGTTCATGGTAATTTGTTATACATCTTTAGGAAATCAACACATTTGATTTTTTTTTAATTTATATTTACAATAGAATATGTAAAGAATTATGAAAATCCAATAATAAGAAAACGACCTAATAAAATATGAACAAAAAATTTGAACAAACACTTTACCAAAGTTGATATATAGATGGTCAATAAAAATATGAAAAGATTCTCACATTATATGTCATTGCTGCTGCTGCTGCTAAGTTGCTTCAGTCGTGTCCAACTCTGTGCGACCCCATAGACGGCAGCCCACCAGGCTCCCCCGTCCCTGGGATTCTCCAGGCAAGAACACTAGAGTGGGTTGACATTTCCTTTTCCAATGCATGAAAGTGAAAAGTGAAAGTGAAGTCGTTCAGTCATGTCCGACTCTTAGTGACCCCATGGACTGCAGCCTACCAGGCTCCTCCATCCATGGGATTTTCCAGGCAAGAGTACTGGAGTGGGGTGTATATGTCATTAAGGAGATATAAATTAAAATTACAATCAATGTCTAAATTCTTTAAATGATTATACCTACTATTGGTGAGGACATAGAGCAATAGGAATTCTCATACACTTATTGGGAATGTAAAATGGTACAACCACTTTAGAACTCAGTTTGGAAGTTTCTTTAAAACAAGATAAATGAAAACATACTCATTTAAAACTTATACACAAATGTTCCTAAACACTTCATTTGTCATGGGCCCAAACTTGAAACAACCCAAATGTCCATCAATAGATGAATGAATAAACAAGTTGTCGAATATCCATGAAACAATACTACTAAGGATTTCCCTGGTTTGAGAGTGGGTAGGAATCCAATTGCCAATGCAGAGGACATGGGTTCAATCTCTGGTCTGGGAAGATTCCACATGCCATGGAGCAACTAAGCCTGTGTGCCAAAAATACTGAGCTCCAGTGCTCAGCTACTGAAGCCTGTGCACCTAGAGCCCATGCTCTGCAACAAGAGAAGCCACCACAGTCAGAAGCCACAATGAAGAGTAGCACCCACTCGAAGCAACTAGAGAAAACCTACATGCAGCAACAAATACCCAGGGCAGCCAAAATTAATTAATTAGACTGTGTGGATCACAATAAACTGTGGAAAATTCTGAAAGAGATGGGAATACCAGACCACCTGACCTGCCTCTTGAGAAACCTGTATGCAGGTCAGGAAGCAACAGTTAGAACAGGATATGGAACAACAGACTGGTTCCAAAAAGGAAAAGGAGTATGTCAAAGCTGTATATTGTCACCCTGTTTATTTAACTTCTATGCAGAGTACATCATGAGAAACGGTGGGCTGGATGAAGCACAAGCTGGAATCAAGATTGCCGGGAAAAATATCAATAACCTCACATATGCAGACGACACCACCCTATGGCAGAAAGTGAAGAAGAACTAAAGAGCCTCTTGATGAAAGTGAAAGAGGAGAGTGAAAAGTTGACTTAAAGCTCAACATTCAGAAAACTAAGATCATGGCATCCGGTCCCATCACTTCGTGGCAAATAGATGGGGAAACAGTGGCAGACTTTATCTTTTTAGGCTCCAAAATCAATGCAGATGGTGATTGCAGCCATGAAATTAAAAGATGCTTACTCCTTGGAAAGAATGTTATGACCAACCTAGATAGTATATAAAAATGCAGAGACATTACTTTGCCAACAAAGGTTCGTCTGTTCAAGGCTATGGTTTTTCCATTAGTCATGTATGGATGTGAGAGTTGGACTATAAACAAAGCTGAGCACAGAAGAATTGATGCTTTTGAACTGTGGTGTTGGAGAAGACTCTTGAGAGTCCCCTGGACTGCAAGGAGATCCAACCAGTCCATCCTAAAGGAGATCAGTCTTGGGTGTTCATTGGAAGGACTGATGCTGAAGCTGAAACTCCAATATTTTGGCCACCTGGTGCGAAGAGCTGACTTATTGGAAAAGACCCTGATGCTGGGAAAGATTGAGAGCAGGAAGAGAAGGGGACCACAGAGGATGAGATGGCTGGATGGCATCACTGACTCAATGGATATGAGTTTAGATGAACTCCGGGAGTTGGTGATGGACAGGGAGGCCTGACGTGCTGTGGTTCATGGGGTCACAAAGAGTCAGACATGACTGAACGACTGAACTGAACTGAATTTCAAAAGTAAAATAAAATCCAGGAGTGTAGACAACACAGGACCAAATCCAATAATAATAATAACACTCAGTAATAAAAAAAGAATGGTCTACTGATACACTGTACAACATGGATGAATCTCAAAATAACTATACTGAAAAAAGTCACACCAAAAAAAAAAATACATAGAGTATGATGTGATTTATATAAAACTTTAGAAAATGTAAAAATAATCTATAATGACATAAAGCAGATAAATAGAGCAGGGAAGATAAAGAGGAATGAGAGGGAAGCTTTATAAAGGAGGCACAAGGTAACTTTTACAAAGATAGATATTTTCATTACAATTGTGGTGATGGTATGCATACATGAGTTAAAATATCAAATTGTTTTAAGTTTAGTCAGTATATATTCATGTGTGTATAGGCCGCATACAGCATCAATAAATATCTTGCATAATGAATAAGCTGAAAATAAATGATAAATATTGGATAAAGTTATTCCCCTTCTTAGAAGTTTTGCAATTTTAGCAGTAATTCCATTGCCTTCACTCAAAGGAGTGACTAAAAATCAGGTTGTTTTATGGAATAACAGTGTGCTTAAACCTTTAGCACTTGAGCTAGACTACACAGGTTTGAATTCCAGCTCTTCCAACTCACTAGTTGTGTGGCTCCAAGCCTGTTACTTAACTGTTTCTATGTCTTAGTTTCCTTATCTGTAAAGGTGCGTAGTAAATATCAATACAAGTAAGCTGTTCAGTTTAGTCACTCAGTCAAGTCCGACTCTTTGTGACACCATGAACTGCAGCATGCCAGGCTTTCCTGTCCATCACGAATGCCCAGAGCTTACTCAAACTCATGTTCATCCAGTCAGTGATGCTATCCAACCATCTTATCCTCTGTCGTCCCCTTTTCCTCCCACCTTCAATCTTTCCCAGCATCAGGGTCTTTTCCAATGAGTCAGTTCTTCACAGCAGGTGGCCAAAATATTGGAGTTTCAGCTTCAGCATCAGCCCTTCCAAAGTAAGCTGTTACTACCCAGCATATACTTCTTGAATATCTATCATGTACCTGATCCTTTGACATAAAATGGGAGAATTTTGGCAGAAATATCTACGGCCAATCAGGGATCCCACTACCTTTTCCAATAGGATCAGCAGGGCCAAGGTGCACTTGCTTTCTTCTGACTGTACTGAACTAGAAGAAATGCCTATGATACACTTCTGTCCAAGATACAGAATTTAACTTTCCATCATCTACACTGCCTCCATAATAAAATCTACAGAATCACCATGGCCCTTTTGTTCTTAAGAGAAAACTTTTGGAGGAGGGAACTAAGATGGTGGAGGAATAGGACGGGGAGACCACTTTCTCCCATACAAATTCATCAAAAGATCATTTGAACACTGAGTGAACTCAAAAAAAAACAACTTCTGATCACTAGCAGAAGACATCAGACACCCAGAAAAGCAGCCCATTGTCTTTGAAAGGAGGTAGGACAAAATATGAAAGATAAAAAGAGAGACAATAGAGTTAGGGACGGAGATCCGTCCTGGGAAGGGAGTCATAATAGAGGAAGTTTCCAAACACCAGGAAACCCTCTCATGGGCGGGTCTGGGGGAAGTTTTTGAATCTTGGAGGGCAACCTAACTGGGAGGAAAAATAAATAAAACCCACAGATTTCATGCCTAAAAGCAACTCCCAGCAGATAAGTACCCCAGACACTCGCATCCACCACCAGCAAGTGGGGGCTGAACAGAAAGGAGTGGATGGCATTGCTTAGGGTAAGGACCGGGCCTGAATGCCCTGAGGGCAATCGGAGGGAGCTAACGTGAGATAGCAACTTAAACTGTGGGATAGCAAGAGAGAGAGAATTAACCTGGGAAAAGCCCTAAATTTAGGCACTACCCGCCCATTCCCAGAACAAAGGACTGGGCATATACCAGAGAAGAGCTAGCTGGCAGCGGACCCACTGGAGGCAGGAGGCAAGGGGGAGGGGAAAGGGGCAAACTCAGCCCCAGAGATGGCATCCCCTACCAAACTGCAAACAGGTTTCCAGTCTCTAACCAAAGACTTCCTGAGATTTTGGGTGGTTGACATCCACGGGGAGGGTCGCAGCCAGAAATCAGCTTCCCAGAACAGACACAAGGCTCACCTGACCGGTGCACCCAGAAACTGAGACTGGGACCACGGAGAGAATAAGGAGCACCGCACCCGGGGAGAGTGCACTCCTCAAACTCCTGGGTGCCTGAGCTGCTCGGGTTGGGGAAGGCACAAAACGCAGGCCCAACCGAGTCTGTGCTTTTGTGGAGTACCCAAAAACCTGAATCTGAGTGGCGTAGGCCTGGGAAGCACATGAAACTCAGGGCCCACTCCCTGGAGAGCAGCCTGGAGCCTGAGCAGTGCAGACGGGGGAAGCACACACGATGCAAGCGGGGGTAAACCAAGTGTGGCCGGAACACTGTGAGTGCTCCCCACACAGGCCAGTGATATTTGTCTGCAGTGCCCCTCCCTCCCCACAGCACGACTGAACAAGCGAACCTAAACAAGAGACCACCTCCGCCCGCTTGTCTCAGGGTGGAAATTAGACACTGAAGAGACCTGCAAACAGAAGCCAAATAAACAAAGGGAACCGCTTCAGAAGTGGCCGGTGCAACAGATTAAAATCCCTGTGGTTAACACCGACTACAATGGAACGGGCCTATAGATATTGAGAAGTGTAAGCTTGAAGAAGGAGCTATCTGAAACTGAACAGAACCAACACTTCCCGCAACAGCTCCAGAGAAATTCCTAGATATGTTTTCACTATTATTATTTTTTTTAATTAAAAAAATTTTTTTCTTCCTTTTTTTTCTTTTTTTTTTAAGTCCTCTATTACTCCTTAATTTTCATTTTTATAACCACTATAACCTGGCCAAA
>NC_057419.1:97176631-97214378 GCF_019320065.1 Cervus canadensis
AAACTGAACCAGGAAGAAATAGAAGATCTTAACAGACCCATCACAAGCACAGAAATTGAAACTGTAATCAGAAATCTTCCAGCAAACAAAAGCCCAGGACCAGATGGCTTCACAGCTGAATTCTGCCAAAAATTTAGAGAAGAGCTAACACCTATCTTACTCAAACTCTTCCAGAAAATTGCAGAAGAAGGCAAACTTCCAAACTCATTCTATGAGGCCACCATCACCCTAATACCAAAACCAGAAAAGGATGCCACAAAAAAAGAAAACTACAGGCCAATAACACTGATGAACATAGATGCAAAAATCCTTAACAAAATTCTAGCAAGCAGAATCCAAAAACATATTAAAAAGGTCATGTATCATGACCAAGTGGGCTTAATCCCAGGAATGCAAGGATTCTTTAATATCTGCAAATCAATCAATGTAATACACCAAATCAACAAATTTAAAGATAAAAACCATATGATTATCTCAATAGATGCAGAAAAAGCCTTTAAAAAAATTCAACACTCATTTATAATTAAAACTCTCCAGAAAGCAGGAATAGAAGGAACATACCTCAACATAATAAAAGCTATATATGACAAACCCCCTTCAAACATTATCCTCAATGGTGATAAATAAAAGCATTTCCCTTAAAGTCAGGAAGAAGACAAGGGTGTCCACTCTCACCACTACTATTCCACATAGTTTTGGAAGTGTTGGCCACAGCAATCAGAGCAGAAAAAGAAATAAAAGGAATCCAGATAGGAAAAGAAGAAGTAAAACTCTCACTGTTTGCAGATGACATGATCCTCTACAAAGAAAACCCTAAAGACCCCACCAGAAAATTACTGCAGCTAGTCAATGAATACAGTAATGTTGCAGGATATAAAATTAACACACAGAATTCCCTTGCATTCCTATATGCTAACAATGAGAAAACAGAAAGAGAAATTAAGGAAACAATACCATTCACCATTGCAACAAAAAGAATAAAATCCTTAGGAGTATATCTAAAGAAACAAAAGACCTATATATAGAAAACTATAAAACACTGATGAAAGAAATCAAAGAGGGCACAATTAGATGGAGAAATATACCATGTTCATGGATTGGAAGAAACAATATTGTGAAAATGGCTATACTACCCAAAGCAATCTATAGATTCAATGCAATCCCTAAGAAGCTACCAACGGTATTTTTCAGAGAACTAGAACAAATAATTTCACAATTTGTATGGAAATACAAAAAACCTCGAATAGCCAAAGCAATCTTGAGAAAGAAGAATGGAACTAGAGGAATCCACCTGCCTACTTCAGGCTATTCTACAAAGCCACAGTCATCAAGACAGTATGGTACTGGCACAAAGACAGAAATATAGATCAATGGAACAGAATAGAAAGCCCAGAGATAAATCCACGAACCTATCCACCTTATCTTCGACAAAGGAGGTAAGGATATACAATGGAAAAAAGACAACCTCTTCAACAAGTGGTGCTGGGAAAATTGGTCAACCACTTGTAAAAGAATGAAACTAGAACATCTTCTAACGCCATACACGAAAATAAACTCAAAATGGATTAAAGATATAAATGTAAGACCAGAAACTATAAAACTCCTAGAGGAGAACATAGGCAAAACACTCTCTGACATAAATCACAGCAGGATCCTCTATGACACACCTCTCAGAATATTGGAAATAAAAGCAAAAATAAACAAATGGGACCTTATTAAACTTAAAAGTTTTTGCACAACAAAGGAAACTATAAGCAAGGTGAAAAGACAGCCCTCCGAATGGGAGAAAATAATAGCAAACGAAGAAACAGAGGATTAATCTCAAAAATATACAAGCAACTCCTGAAGCTCAATTCCAGAAAAATAAATGACCCAATCAAAAAATGGGCCAAAGAACTAAACAGACATTTCTCCAAAGAAGACATACAGATGGCTAACAAACACATGAAAAGATGCTCAACATCACTCAGTATCAGAGAAATGCAAGTTAAAACCACAATGAGGTACAATTACACTCCAGTCAGGATGGCACTGCTATCCAAAAGTCTACAAGCAATAAATGCTGGAGAGCATGTGGAGAAAAGGGAACCCTCTTATACTGTTGGTGGGAATGCAAACTAGTACAGCCACTATGGAGAACAGTGTGGAGATTCCTTAAAAAACTGGAACTAGAACTGCCATATGACCCAGCAATCCCACTCCTGGGCATACACACCGAGGAAACTAGATCTGAAAAAGACACGTGCACCCCAATGTTCATCGCAGCACTGTTTATAATAGCCAGGACATGGAAGTAACCTAGATGCCCATCAGCAGATGAATGGATAAGAAAGCTGTGGTACATATACACTATGGAATATTGCTCAGCCATCAAAAAGAATTCATTTGAATCAGTTCTAATGAGATGGATGAAACTGGAGCCCATTATACAGAGTGAAGTAAGCCAGAAAGATAAAGACCAATACAGTATACTAACATATATATATGGAATTTAGAAAGATGGTAATGATAACCCTATATGCAAAACAGAAAAAGAGACACGGATGTACAGAACAGACTTTTGGACTCTGTGGGAGAAGGCGAGGGTGGGATGTTCTGAGAGAATAGCATTGACCAAGTATACTATCAAGGGTGAAACATCAGCAGCCCAGGTTGGATGCATGAGATAAGTGCTCAGGCTGGTGCACTGGGAAGACCCAGAGGGATCGGATGGGGAGGGAGGCAGGAGCGGAGATTGGGATGGGGAACACATGTAAATCCGTGGCTGATTCATGTCAATGTATGGCAAAAACCACTACAATATTGTAAAGTAATTAGCCTCCAACTAATAAAAATTTAAAAAAAGAAAAAGAATAAAAAAAGAAAGAAAACTTTTATAATCCAAATTCTTGATCTACCAAACATACAGTGTCCATTCATTCATTCAATAGATAATTAATAATCACTGTGTTAGGTGATTGGTAAGGTATAAGGAATTGCAAATGTACTGGTGAAGATATATTATTGCCCTCTTCTCAAAAAACTAAAAATATACTTACCATATGATCCAGCAATTCCACTCTTGGGTATATATAAAAAAAAAAAACCCAAAACACTAATTTGAAGAGATTCATGCACTCCAATGTTCATAGCAACACTATTTATAATAACCAAGATATGGAAGCAACCTAAGTTGCTTTCAATAGATGAATGGATGACGGAGATGTGAGATATTACACACACACACACACACAAACATACACACACACACACAATGGAATACAACTTGGCCATAAAAAAGAACAAAATTTAGCCACTTGCAGCAACATGGATGAACTTGGAAGGAATTACACTAAGTGAAATAAGTGAGACAGAAATACAGATACTGTAAGATGTCACTCATATGTGGAATGCAAAAAATACAACAAACTAGTGAGACAAGTGCTCTTGTCTCACTACAACAAAAAAAAAATCAGTAGACTCACAGATTTAGAGAACAGACTAGTGGTTACCAGTGGGGAGGCAGGGGAGAGGCATTGTAGGGGTTAGGGAAGGGGAGATACAAAACTATTCAGTGTAAAATAGGCTGTAAGGATGTATTGTATTAATGCAACATGGAGACTATAGCCAATATTTTGTAATAACCATAAATGGAGTGCAACCTTTAAAATTGTTCAAAAAATTTTTAAATTTGTTATATTAATTCCCTTAATCAGTTCACAGGTTTGTGGGGGAGACAGGGAACCCCTCAAACAACATACCCTGCCTGGGAAAGATCTGCTGGCTTTGCTCTCAAAGAACATATGTGCCTGCAAAACCAAATATTCCCTGACTACCAAATAAACTTCATAGAGAGAACTGAGGACTAAAAGCATATAAAAGAATGAAAAGGACAGAGTGAGTTTTGACTGATTCCCTTTTGTATAAAACTACTTGAGTTCCTGAAGGAAAAAAAAATGAACACAGTAAAATCCTATTCTTATAGGAATAGGCACTGTTGCTGCTGCTAAGTCACTTCAGTCGTGTCCAACTCTGTGCGACCCCATAGACGGCAGCCCACCAGGCTCCTCGTCCCTGGGATTCTCCAGGCAAGAACACTGGAGTGGTTTGCCGTTTCCTTCTCCAATGCATGAAAGTGAAAAGTCAAAGTGAAGTTGCTCAGTCATGTCCGACTCTTGGCAATCCCATTAACTGTAGCCTGCCAGGCTCCTATGTCCATGGGATTTTCCAGGCAAGAATATTGGAGTGGGTTGCCATTTCTCTCTCCATCTTTTCTTGAATACTTCCTTGCCTGCCTCCTGCACCTCCCCCTGAAAGACCCCACCCATTACAGCTGTTCTTTGCTGAATAGAGTGTTCTTTGTCTAGCAATTGTCCCAGCATGCACTTTTCTCTGCATTCTCTATCTGCTGTCAGTCTGTAATTAGACACTACATAAAGATTACTGGGAACCAACACAAGTGATACCAACCCAGTCAACACTCCTCAGGGAGTGGAAGCACGCTATTATCCAAAAACAACAGAGGAAGCCAAGCACAAATTTAATCTCTCCAGAGCATACTTTGGAAACCTGCACCCACTATATACGCTCAAAGGCAAATCTCTCTGGGGTAGGCCCTTTCCCTACCATGGCACCCAGGTCCTACGTAGACTTGTCCTTTTGAAGACACACACACAACCACATACACACATACACCATTCAGATGAAGAGGCAGAAAATACCTCATAACCCCACAGCTGCTGGTACCAGGACTCTGCCCTTTAAGCAGCAATTATGATGGGCTCAGTGAATAAATGGCAACCCACTCCAGTATTCTTGCTTGAAAAATCCCATGGATAGAGGAACCTGGCGGGCTACAGTCCAAAAGGTCACAAACAGTCAGACACGACTGAGTGACTGAGCATGCACCTGCAAAACCACAATTCAGCCATAAGCTCAGTCCCTATAGTGAAAAAGTGTCAGGGAAAAATCTGAGCCAGAACTTGGAGCATGTGTGTGCTCAGTCACCCAGTCTGGTCCAACTGTTTGCTAGCCCATGGACCATAGCCCACCAGGCTCCTATGTCCATGAGATTTTCCAGGCAATAGGTTAAAAGCAGAAGAGCATTCCAGTCATATAACTGGGGGGAAAGAACAATAGGAAGGCAGGCATAAAACATCTTTGGGAGGCAGTGAACAACTCAGTTTGCCTGTAGGATTGGGTACAATAAAAGTTGTGATAGAAGTGAAGGCTGGTGTGCCACATGGGCATTGGTGCTAGCCTGCCTAGCTGTGAGCTTTAGCTCCTGTGTATTCCTGGCAACATTACCATATCATCATGCATCAGTCTCCTCAGCTTGAGAATAGGGGCAAAAACAGAATAGTCTTACTGTTGTTTTGAGAATTCAATGAGTTAATACATAGAAACTTGAGACCATGACTGGCACACAGAAAGTATTCACCAGATGTTAGCTGTTACCATTACTGTGGAGGCAGATCATAAATGGCAGTTTAAGAGAAGAGTGCGGGATCAGGTACTGTGCGGTCCTCAGCCTCTTCTTCCTTTTCAGTGACTGGAACTATTTTCTAGGAGTCTCTTACTCCAAGATACATGCTCAACTCTGCCTCGGGGTCTTAGATTTACCCTGACCACAGACCAGAGGAATCTCTGTCCAGGACTTGTCCTTTGATCACCCTTTGCTGATGGGTCATCCCTGACCTCAGGTTCCAGCATTTTTTTTTTTTTTTGCTTTTATTTTTTTTTCATTTATTTTTATTAGTTGGAGTCTAATTACTTTACAACACTGTAGTGGTTTTTGCCATACATTGACATGAATCAGCCATGGATTTACATGTGTTTCCAATCCCAATCCCCCCTCCTGCCTCCCTCTCCATCCCATCCCTCTGGGTCTTCCCAGTGCACCAGCCCCAAGCACTTGTCTCATGCATTCAACCTGAGCTGGTGATCTGTTTCACCCTTGATAGTATACTTGTTTCAATGCTTTTCTCTCAGAACATCCCACCCTCGCCTTCTCCCAGAGTCCAAAAGTCTGTTCTGTATATCTGTGTCTCTTTTTCTGTTTTGCATATAGGGTTATCATTACCATCATTTTAAATTCCATATATATGCATTAGTATACTGTATTGGTCTTTATCTTTCTGGCTTACTTCACTCTGTATAATGGGCTCCAGTTTCATCCATCTCATTAGAACTGATTCAAATGAATTCTTTTTGATGGCTGAGTAATATTCCATAGTGTATATGTACCACAGCTTTCTTATCCATTTGTCTGCCGATGGACATCTAGGTTACTTCCATGTCCTGGCTATTGTAAACAGTGCTGTGATGAACACTGGTGTACACGTGTCTCTTTCAATTCTGCTTTCCTCAGTGTGTATGCCCAGCAGTGGGATTGCTAAGTCTTATGGCAGTTCTATTTCCAGTTTTTTAAGGAATCTCCACACTGTTCTCCATAGTGGCTGTACTAGTTTGCATTCCCACCAACAGTATAAGAGGGTTCCCTTTTCTCCACATGCTCTCCAGCATTTATTGTTTACAGAGTTTTGATGGCAGCCATTCTGAACAACATGAGATGGTACCTCACTGTGGTTTTGATTAGAATTTCTCTGATAATGAGGGATGTTGAGCCTCTTTTTACGTGTTTGCCAGCCATCTGTATGTCTTCTTTGGAGAAATGACTATTTAGTTCTTTGGCCCATTTTTTGACTGGGTTGTTAATTTTTCTGGTATTGAGCTACATGAGCTGTTTGTTTATTTTTGAGATTAATTCATTGTCAGTTGCTTCATTTGCTATTATTTTCTCCCACTGTGAAGGCTGTCTTTTCACCTTACTTATACTTTCCTTCCCTGTGCAAAAGCTTTTAAGTTTAATTAGGTCCCAATTATTTTTGTTTTTATTTCCATTACTCTGGGAGGTGGGTCATAGAGGATCTTGCTGTGACTTATGTCAGAGAACATTTTGCCTGTTTTCCTCTAAGTTTTATAGTTTCTGGTCTTACATTTAGATCTATAATCCATTTTGAGTTTATTTTTGTGTATGGTGTTAGAAAGTGTTCCAGTTTCATTCTTTCACAAGTGGTTGACCAGTTTTCCCAGCACCACTTGTTAAAGAGATTCTTTTCTCCATTGTGTACTTTTTCCTCCTTTGTCAAAGATAAGGTGTCCATAGGTGCGTGGGTTTATCTGTGGGCTTTCTATTTCATTCCATTGATCTGTGTTTCTTTGTGCCTGTACCATACTGTCTTGATGACTGAAGCTTTTAATATAGTCTGAACTCAGGCAGGTTGATTCCTCTAGTTCCATTCTTCTTTCTCAAGATTGCTTTGGCTAGTCGAGGGTTTTTTGTATTTCCATACAAATTGTTAAATTATTTGTTCTACTTCTCTGAAAAGTACCATTGGTAGCTTGATACAGATTACATTGAATTTATAGATTGCCCTGGGTAGTATACTCATTTTCATGATATTAATTCCTCCAATTGATGAACATGTTATATTTCTCCATCTATTTGTGTCCTATTTGATTTCTTTCATCAGTGTTTTATAGTTTTCTATATATAAGTCTTTTGTTTCTTTAGGTAGATTTATTCCCAAGTATTTTATTCTTTTTGTTGAAAATGTGAATGGTATTGTTTCCTTAATTTCTCTTTCTGTTTTATCATTGTTAGTGTATAGGAATGCAAGGTATGTCTGCACATTAATTTTATATCCTGCAAATTTAGTATATTCATTGATTAACTCTAGTAATTTTCTGGTGGAGTCTTTAGGGTTTTCTATGTAGAGGATCATGTCATCTGCAACAGTGAGAGTTATACTTCTTCTTTTCCAATCTGGATTCCTTTTATTTCTTTTTCTTCTCTGATTGCTGTGGCTAAAACTTCCAAAACTATGTTGAATAGTTTTCATGGGCTATAGCAGAGAGTGGTCACCCTTGTCTTGTTCCTGACTTTAGGGGAAATGCTTTCAATTTTTCACCACTGAGGATAATGTTTGCTGTGGGTTTATCATATATAGCTTGTATTATGTTGAGGTATGTTCCTTCTATGCCTGCTTTCTGGAGGGTTTTTATCATAAATGGGTGTTTGAATTTTGTCAAAGGCTTTCTCTGTGTCTATTGAGATAATCATATGGTATTTATCCTTGAATTTGTTAACATGGTGTATCACATTGATTGATTTGTGAATATTGAAGAATCTTTGCATCCCTGGGATAAAGCCCACTTGGTCAGATGTATGATCTTTTTAATATGTTGTTGCATTCTGTTTGCTAGAATTTTGTTAAAGATTTTTGCATCTATGTTCATCAGTGATATTGTCCTGTAGTTTTCTTTTTTGTGGCATCTTTGTTTTTGGTATTAGGGTGATGGTGGCCTCATAGAATGAGTTTGGGAGTTTACCCTACTCTTCAACTTTCTGGAAGAGTTTGAGTAGGATAGGTGTTAGCTCTTCTCTAAATTTTTGGTAGAATTCACCTGTGAAGCCATCTGGTCCTGGGCTTTTGTTTGCTGGAAGAATATTTATTACAGTTTCGATTTCCATGCTTGTGATGCATCTGTTAAGATCTTCTATTTCTTTCTGGTTCAGTTTTGGAAAATTATACTTTTTGAAGAATTTGTCCATTTCTTCCAAGTTGTCCATTTTATTGGCATATAGTTGCTGATAGTAGTCTCTTATGATCTTTTGTATTTCTGTGTTGTCTTTTGTGATTTCTCCATTTTCATTTTTAATTCTGCTTATTTGATTCTTTTCCCTTTTTTTCCTTGATGAGTCTGGGAATGATTCATATATTTTATTTATCTTCTCAAAGAACCAGCTTTTAGTTTTGTTGGTTTTTGCTATACTCTCCTTTGTTTCTTTTTCATTTATTTATGCCCTAATTTTTATGATCTCTTTCTCCCACTATTATTGTGTTACTGTTAATTTCCCCTTTCATACTTGTCAGCATTTGCCTTATGCATTGAAGTGCTCCTGTGTTGGGTGCATATATATTTATAATTGCTATATCTTCTTGGATTGATCCTTTGATCATTATGTACTGTCCGTTGTCTCTTTTCACAGCCTTTATTTCAAAGTCATTTTATCTGATATGAGTATTGCTACACCTGCTTTCTTTTGGTCTCCATTTGCATGAGTTATCTTTTTCCAGCCCTTCGCTTTCAGAATGTATGTGTCCCTTGGTTTGAGGTGGGTCTGTTTTAGACAGCATATATAGGGGTCTTGTTTGTGTATCCATTCAGCCAGTCTTTGTCTTTTGGTTGGGGCATTCAACCCATTTACATTTAAGGTAATTATTGATAAGTATGATCCCATTGCCATTTACTTTGTTGTTTTGGGTTCGAGTTTATAAACCCTTTCTGTGTTTCCTTTCTAAACAAGATCCTTTAGCATTTGTTGAAGAGCTGGTTTGGTGGTGATGAATTCTCTCAGTTTTTGCTTGTCTGTAAAGTTTCTGATTTCTCTTTCATATTTGAATGAGATCCTTACTGGGTATAGTAATTTAGTTGTAGGTTTTTCTCTTTCATCACTTTAAGTATGCCCTGCCATTCCCTTCTGGCCTGAAGAGTTTCTATTGAAAGATCAGCTTTATCCTTATGGGCACCCTCTTGAGTGTTGCTTGTTGCTTTTCTCTTGATGCTTTTAATATTTGTTCTCTGTGCGTGATCTTCATTAGTTTGATTAATATGTGTCTTGGGGTGTTTCGCCTTGGGTTTATCCTGTTTGGGACTCTCTGGGTTTCTTGGATTTGGGTGGCTATTTCCTTCTCTATTTTAGGGAAGTTTTCAACTATTATCTCCTCAAATATTTTCTCATGCCCTTTCTTTTTGTCTTCTTCTGGGACTACTATGATTCAAGTGTTGGGGCATTTAACATTGTCCCAGAAGTCTCTGAGGTTGTTTTCTTTTCTTTTAATTCTTTTTTCCTCTCTGCTTCATTTACTTCCACCATTCTATCTTCCACCTCACTTATCCTATCTTCTGCCTCAGTTAGTCTACCATTGGTTCCCTCCAGAGTGCTTTTGATTTCAGTTACTGCATTGTTCATTATTGATTCTCTATTTCTTCTAGGTCCTTGTTGAACATTTCTTGCATCTTCTCAATCCTTGTCTCTAGTCTATTTATTTGTAACTCCATTTTGTTTTCAAGATTTGGGATAGTCTTTACTATCATTATCTGAATTCTTTTTCAGATAGACTCCCTATCTCCTCTTATTTTGCTTGATTGGGTGGGTATTTATCATGTTCTTTTACCTGCTGAATATTTCTCTGCCTTTTTGTCCACTCCAGTATTCTTGCCTAGGAAATTCCATGGACAGAAGAGCCTGGCAGGCTAAAGTTCTTGGGGTCACAAAGAGTAGGACATGACTGAGTGACTAAACAACAATCTGCTTCTGTCACTCCAGATCCAGGACTCAGCACTGTCACACCTCAATCCATAACCCTAAATATCCACACTAATGATTACTGCTGTTCAAGCAGTGATTTCTGTATCACTTTCCCTATGTTCTCAAAACCAAAGGTAGCCAAGTCTTAATGCAATCAGGCTTGGAGGTTGCACCTCTGCCAAGTTTGAAGATTGACAGTGTCAGCATACGACGAGGATATGGGCTGGACAAACATGCTGGAAAGAGAAAAAAAAAATGAGCCTCCAGCTCCAGTGAGGCTTTCCACGCCCTGGGGCTGCTGTGGCTGCTGTTCTTCTCTGCCCCTGTCCTCTGCCTTGTCCTTGCTTTTCTTATGCTTGTTCTTCTTTGCATTTTCTTCCTCCTCTCTGCCCTTCTTCTTTGCAGGAAGCTTGTCCTCCTTATCTTCCTCGCTGTTCTCCTTATGGCCTGTCTCCTCCAGCCTGAACCTGAAGAGATCCGAGTAGTTCTTCAGCCTGAAGGAAGGGGCAGGGGGCCTTGCTGGGCATCAGCGGCTGGACAGGGCTGGCTTTCTGGTCTCTTGTGTCTGAGTCTTCTTTGGACTTTTCCATTGGCTTATAATTGGTCTTTCTGTCTCTGATCTTGACCTCTTGAAATTCATTCCTCATATAGTAGATGGAACATTTTTTTAAAAAATGAATATATACTAAATCATGTAATACCCCTTCGTAAAGCCCACCAATCGCTTCCTTTTTCTTTCAGGATAAAATCCAAATTCCTTCCTAAGCTGACAGAGTTCTAGTATATTTCAGAGCCTACAGAGTTCAGAATCCTTAGTTCTTGACCCTGTTCACTTCTCTGATTTCATCTCCTATGATTCTCCTCTTCTTTCAATATAGGATAGCTGTACCAGCCTTAGTGCTGTTTCTTAAACACGCAGAGCTCGCTTCTGCCTCAGGGCCTTTGCACGTGTTCTTTCATACATGTTGAATATTCTTCCTCTGGGTCTTTGATTGATTGGCTCTTTCTTGTCATTTAAGTCTCTTGTCCAGCATCACCTCTTTGATGATAAATCTCTCTTACTATTCAGATTTAAGTGTGTGCACAAACACATTCATTGTGTATCATTCTATCCCATACCTCGTTCTTTTATTCATAACATTTGCAAGTTATTTGAACTTATCTTTTGTTATGTGTTTATTACTTCCTTCTCCCTCCAGAATAGAAAGTCCACTACAGGATGATTTTTTGTATTTTATTCATTGATGAGTACCACATATATTAATTGATTGAAAGCACAAACCAAATCGAGGTGGTAGTGATTTAAAGTGGCAGATGCCAGAGATGTTTTAAAGAGTCACTCTTGGTGCTATCAACTTAGAGAATATCAAGGTCCTAGCCCACTTGTAAGCCCCAAATGCCTCCAAAAGTCTAAAATATGGAAAGAAAATCTTACTTATTAGCACTTTTGGTGGCCCTGAACCCATTCGCACTGCCTTCTTTCTGCCTCTTCTTTCATGTCTCTCTATGCTTGTTTTCCCCATCCTTTTGCTTTATTCTTCTCTGATTATGCCCTAGCGTGCCTGTGCACACCTGGACATCTGTCTTGTTCTCCTTAGAGACCTTGGAGCCTATGGAGTTTCTGGATGCTTCCTAGAATCCATTCTGCATATTCTTTTCTTCTATCAAATCTTAGTGATGAATCCCCTTCCTTTAAAAGAGCACATTACTCAGGGATTTGGCCAAGATGATTGACATAATTAATTTAAAGGTGCTAGACTATGAATATCAGAAAAACATTCTCCTCTCATGCATTTAAGAAAAGCTACTGAAGAACTCTTTTCTAAACTTTTCTAACATGTTACTATGTCAGTTGTAATGTCATTGTTTTTAAATTCTGTCACAAGTTTTAAAATGTAAATCAAACTAATAGATGGGCCTTGATGTAAATCAACATGCTCACTTCCTGTCAAGTTGGCACCAAATCAATCCAGTTAGTCAAATCACCATAAAGGAAGAAAAATTGAAACATGGACTTTAAACTGCCTAGTTCCATGGATACACACAGCCAATTTCTGGCCTTTGTAGCTTAAAGAAGAGTCTAGAACAGGCAACTCTCTCAACTGGATATTAACCCTAGTTCAGACTCAGCTTCAAATCTATGGGCTGTGTTCTGATTTTAACTCATGAATGTTTGATTTACTGTTATTGTCAGTTTAGGGCAACTGCTCAGCACCTTTTCTGCTTCATTTGTTCCAGAATCTCAGGAAGTTTGGGTGTGCTTCTGAATAAATTCTGTTTCATGCTGACTTCAGAAAATCACCTCTAGCCTCTCCTGTGTATTTCTATATCTAGCCATGGTTGCTGCGAACTTTGTCACTTCCCCATCTGTTCTTCCCTAGTTGCAGCACTCACAGAATTCCAGCCCAGGACAATACTGCAGTATGATACTGCAAATAAGTGTCTCTGTTCAGCAAGACAGACTTTGCCATGGCATTGTTCCCATCTTTTCTCTTCCTTATCCAGTCTTACTTCACTTTGTTTACTAGCTGAGTTACCTACCAAAGGTGGTGTGTTACTTTATCCAGTTGAGGAAGTCTCTGGTTCACTCCTGAAGGATTCCTATACCAGAGATTCTAGGATAATGTGTGGATGAGTGTGACTGTGATTACCAAAGAAGGGCATCTTGCTTCTTCCCCTCCATGGCAACCAGGGTGCTGCTATCTGTGATTCCAGGAGGAGAAGGAGTTTGAAGTTCAGCCTCAGGGTTGATCCTCTCATTTCAAATGGACTCAGTGAGTACAATGCTCTAACACACCCTTTCAACTAGCAAAGTAGGGGTAAGGGGGTAAGAAGTCAAAGGGAAGTGCTCCTGTGTATAAAACGTGAAGAGCTGGGAAGTCAGAGGTTATGTGCAGCCTCACATCTGTGACTGGATGCTCTGGGCAAAAGCAAAAGAACAAAGAGCAAAAGAGGTGTAGGCAGGGGAAATGGTAGTATTAAGGCAATTATATTAGATATTTCTTAGACAGTATCAGAACCAAAGGATTAAAAGTCTTCTAATATCTTTATCCATCATTATAAATGTCACTGTTCAAAAAGAAATCACACCTGAGACCTTAAGGTGTCTCCCCACATCTACCACGCTCCCCTTGTACCAGAAAGACAGAGGAGAGGGATGAGGGTTCTCCCAAATCTACTTCACTCCTCAAAAATGAGGGAAACAGACCTCAGATGCTGCTCTATTTGGAACCCACAAAATGACAAGAAGACTTCAGAAATCCATCAAATAGGGATTCTGGTGATTTGGCCTGCTCAAGACAAACTAACTGAGAAATGGGCCTTTCAGGCATCCATATATATTATGTAGCTTTTTTTCATGATGCTCTGAGCCAATTCAAAGGGGAATCATCCCTAAAACTCCCTTCTGACACCAAAGCTGACAGCATTTACTTGGAAAACTTTGAAAAGGAAGTCTAATTGTGACTTTCAATTCAGGATTCTCCCACCTCCATTCTCCTTTTCATGGGAATTTCATTAATCCAGCCACCAGGCACAACCTCCTATTCATTCCAGTTTCTATCCTGATTACTAGCATGCATTCTTTTTGGCTTATTACCTCTAAATAAAGACTATTGAATAAATTTCTCTAGTTTCCATCAATAATTCAAATACTGTATCATATTCCCAATTTATTTTTTAAGAATTATATTGAAAATAAACCTCTACTTTCTCCTCTTAAAAATGATTCTGTTTTACCTCTTTTACTTGTGAAAAATACTAAAGATCTCATGTCAACTTTTACTAGAGACAGTGGCAGAGAATCCAAGCAGCCAAATACAAAGAATTCACATCTGTATGGAACAACAGAGGCAGAAAGTCTAGAACTTTCTTATGAAAAAATGGAAAATTGCTTTCCTTCTCTGAATCTCAGTTTCTTCATTGTAAAATTAAGACATCTGACTTACATTGGAAAAGCTAGTTTCTGACCTAAGGGTCACCATGTTGCCTTCGGCTGAGAGTTTTTAGTTTTCTTGTTTCTTATTTAATGACCTACAGAGCTTCACTGAATATAATGTGGTTTGAGGGCACTGGAAAGGCTGCTTCTCCCTCCCTTCTATGGGAAACATCTTTGGTTTGTTTGTTTTGTTTTGTTTTGTTTTGTTTTTGTATGTTTTGTTTTGTTTTGTTTTTGTAGTTTTGTTTAAATGCAAACTGGTACCCAACTCTTTGCAACCCACTGGACTGTAGTCGACCAGGCTTCTCTGTCCATGGGATTTCCCAGGCAGGAATACTAGAGTGGGTTGCCATTTCCTTCTCCAGGAGATCTTCCCAACTCAGGGTTCATCTGAGTTTATCTCCTGCATTGGCAGGCAGATTCTTTACCATTAAGCCACCAGGGAAACCAAGGGAAAACATAGATTCATCCTATTTATCTGATTTATTGGCCAAATTTCCAGCTGTTTTCCTCCCGCTAAGCAGTTTCTCATAAATGTACATTGCTTCAGAAAGTGTAGCATGTTAAGTTGTCATCAGTCAAGGAATGAAGAGCTTATTGAAGGGAAGGGGAAATAAAAAGGTAGAAGTTACATTCTCGCCTTTGGATGGCACCAAGAAGGGCAAATTTTAGCTACAGGGATTGTGGGAAGCATAGCACCAGCAAGGGCTTTGGGGATGGCATGGAAACAGGACATGGTTGCCATAATCAGTCTGCCACTTTCTCCAACATTCTGCTACGAGGTAGAACAGCTTGGGTCTTTTCTATTTCTTCTAAAAAGAATCTTCTTCTTCTTTCCCTCCTCACATCAACACAGTTGTATGCTGATAGAACAATCTATTCAGTACTTGACAAGACAATATTAGATCAAACAGCAGTCAGTCTTGCTCAAATGATCAAACATGAACTAGAATTAGATGAGGACAATGAAGATGCCCTGATAAAGGACAGCAAATCAGGCTCTGCACCATCTCTGAGACCCATCATCTCCAACTTCACAAGTTTATGAGTTCATGAATTAAACCCAACAACCTTACTGAGTAACTATTAGGTATCAAGCTCTGTTCTGGGGTCTAGAAGGGAAGATCAGGAAGTGAAAGCCTGAGTTCTCCCTTCAAGTCACTTCTGATAGAGGTGAGATGATTATGTATCTTTGTACCAAACACTGGGGGCTTGTTTTAATGCACAAGTTGACTTAGGGTAAGATCCAGGGAAAACATCCTAGGATGCTAAGGTAAACAAAAACCATGGAAGTGCCAAGCCCCAAGATTTAAGCTTCTGGGAGGAAGCAGAGCAGGAAAAGGAATCCTCATAATAAGGCAGAGTCAGAAGCCTGAAAATGGAATCAGATGTCAGGTGAAGGAAAGTCCAGGAGATGGGAAGATCATAGCTAGAAACCTAGAGCCAGGGAAGGAGCCTGGTTCAAACAGAATAGCAGACTTGATAACAGGAACCTAAAAGTCAAGGAAAGTCAAACCAGGAAGTTATAGGATGGCCTGTCACACAGGGTAAAGGACCAGAAGCAGGCAGAAGAACATCAAAGGAAGGAAAAAAACTGTCAAGGTGGTGGCCAAAATTTACACAGGGCATTAAGGAGCAAAGAAACAATTTCAGCTGCTTTGCTATTTATCCAATTTGCTTGACTGTCTATTCCCCAGAAAGTCATGACTCCTCCACAATGTTATTGTTGTTATTCAGTCACTAAGTTGTGTCCGACCCTTTGTCACCCCATGGACTGCAGCAGGCCAGCTTCCCTGTCCTTCACTATCTCCTGGAGTTTGCTCAAACTCATGTTCATTGAGTTGATGATGCCATCCAACCAACTCATTCTCTGTCGCCCCCTTCACATTGGCTGACCATTAGAATCAGCTTGTACCAAAGCCCAAGGTCTACCATGGAACAACTGAATGAGAATCTCTACGATGCAACATAGGAAGCCATCTTTTAAAATGTTACCCCAATGATTACAATGATTAGTTAGGGGAGGGCGGTCCTAAGATGGTAGAGGAATAGGACGGGGAGACAACTTTCTCCCCCACAAATTCATTGAAAGATTATTTGAACGCTGAGCAAATACCACAAAACAACTTCTGAATGCTGGTGGACAACGCAAGGTACCCAGAAAGGCAGCCCATTATCTTTGAAAGGAGGTAAGACAAAATATAAAAGATAAAAAGAGAGGCAAAAAAGTTAGGGATGGAGACCTGTCCTGGGGAGGGAATCGTAAAAGAGGAGAAGTTTCCAAACACCAGGAAACCCTCTCACCAGCGGGTCTGTGGGGAGTTTTGGAATCTCAGAGGGCAACATAACCGAGAAGAAAAAATAAATAAATAAAACCCACAGATTACATACCTAACTGCAACTCCCAGTGGAAAAGTAACCCAGACACTTGTGTCCATCACCAGCAAGTGGGGGCTGAGCAGGGAGGCGTTGGCTGCATGGTAAGCACTGGGCCTGAAATGCTCTGAGGGCAATCTGAGGGAGCTAACCTGAGATAGCAATCCAAACTGGGATAGCCAGAGAGAGGAAAAAAAAAAAGAGTAAAGAGAGAGAGAACACTTCCACGAAAAGCTCTAACCTAAATGGCACCCCACTCCAGTACTCTTGCCTGGAATATCCCATGGATGGAGGAACCTGGTAGGCTGCAGTCCATGGGGTCGCTAAGAGTTGGACACGACTGAGTGACTTCACTTTCACATATTGGAGAAGGAAATGGCAACCCAATCCAGTATTCTTGCCTGAAGAATCCCAGGGATGGGGGAGCCTGGTGGGCTGCCGTCTATGGGATCACACAGAGTCGGACATGACTGAAGTGACTTAGCAGCAGTAGCAGAAGGCACTGCCAGACCCGCTCAAGAACAAAGGACTGAGCAAATACCAGAGGAGAGCTACCTGGCAGCAGACTGGCCCATTCCCTGCTGGAGGCAGGTGGGCAACAGCCAGAGCCAGAAGGCAAGGGGCAAACTCGGGCCCAGAGACGGCATCCTCTACCAAACTGCAAGCTGGCTTCCAGTTGCTAACCCAGTCTTCCTGGGATCCTGGATGGTTGACAACTGCCAAGAGGGTCGCAGCCAGAAATCAGCTCCCCAGAGGAGACACACTGCATAGTTGAGATGGCGCTCCTGCTATGCACTCAGGAAACAGAGCGGCCCCGACGGTGCAGATGACAAGACACACCGCCCCACCTGGGGAGAGTGGGTTCACCAAGCATCTGGTCACCTGAGCTGCTTGGACCTGGGAAGGGCACAAAACGCAGGCCCAACCGAGTCTGTGCCTTTGTGGACTATCCAAGAACCTGAACACGAGTGGCTTAGACTTGGGAAGTGCATGCAATGCAGGGCCCGCTTTAGACAGTTCCCTTGCAGAGCAACCTGGAACCGGAGTAGGGTAGACCCAGAAAGCACACACGACGACAGAGGGGCCAAACCCAGTGTGGCCTGACACTGCAAGCACTCCCCAAACACGCCAGTGATATTTGTTTGCAGTGTTCCTCCCTCCCCACAGCACAACTGAACAAGAGAGCCTAAATAAATGACTACCTTCGCCCCCTTGTGTCAGGGCAGATGTTAGATACTGCGAGAATTGCAAACAGAGGAAGCCAAAATAAACAAAGAGGAAACCACTTTGGAAGTGACAGTTGTCACAGATTAAAACCCTGTAGTTAGCATTGACTACGTTGGAAGGGACCTATAGACCTTGAAAAGAAGTATAAGCTGGAACAAGGAACTATCTGAAACTGAACTGACCCCACACTGCCCTCAACAGCTCCAAAGAAATTCCTAGATTTATCTTACTATTATCATTTTTTAAATTTTTTCTATTTTAAGTTCTTTATTACTCCTTTAATTGTCATTTTTTAAACCTACTATTACATAGCAAAAAAAAAGACTATTTTTAAAGCAAATTTAATATATATTTTTTATAACATTCATAATTTTGTGTTTTTTTTAAATATTGTATTTTTGAGAGCCTACTGTTTACTCTAGATTTTTAATCTTTGCTTTTTGGTATTTGTTATCAATTTTGTACCTTTAAGAATCCAGTCTTCAGTATCCATTTTTTTATATTTCAATAAATCATTAAAAAATTTAAATTTTTAAAAAATTAAAATTTTGAAAAAATTTTAAAAAACTTTAAGTACATTTTATTTTATTTTTTTATTTTTTTAATTTTTTTCATTTATTTATTTACTTTTTTTAAGCAAGAGATGTTTTTATTGTTATTTTTTCCCAATTATTTTTATTAGTTGGAGGCTAATTACTTTACAATATTGTAGTGGTTTTTGCCATACATTGACATGAATCAGCCATGGATTTACATGTGTTCCCCATCTGGAACCCCCCACCAACCTCCCTCCCATTCCCATCCCTCCAGTTGGTTAAAGAGGTTGTCTTTTTCCATTGTATATTCTTGCCTTCTTTGTTGAAGATAAGGTGTCCATAGGTGGATTTATCTCTGGGCTTTCTATTTTGTTCCATTGATCTATATTTCTGTCTTTGTGCCAGCACTATAGTCTTGATGACTGTGGCTTTGTAGTAGAGCCTGAAGTCAGGCAGGTTGATTCCTCCAGTTCCATTCTTCTTTCTCATGATTGCTTTGGCTATTTGAGTTTTTTTGCATTTCCATCCAAATTGTTAAATTATTTGTTCTAGTTCTTTTTTTTTTTTTTTGACATTTCCATTTTTTCTTTTTTTAAAATTTTTTTCCTTTTTTTTAATTTTTCCATTTATATTTATTAGTTGGAGGCTAATTACTTTACAATACTGTAGTGGTTTTTGCCATACATTGACATGAATCAGCCATGGATTTACATGTATTCCCCATCCTGATCCCCCCTCCCGCCTCCCTCTCCATCCCATCCCTCTGGGTCTTCCCAGTGCATCAGCCCCGAGCACTTATCTCATGCTAATGATGGTAATGATGACCCTATATGCGAGACAGCAAGAGAGACACAAATATAAAGAACAGACTTTTGGACTCTGTGGCAGAAGGCGAGGGTGGCATGATTTGAGAGAATAGCATTGAAACATGTATATTATCATATGTGAAATAGTTCACCAGTCCAGGTTCAATGCATGAGATAGGATGCTCAGGGCTGGTGCACTGGGATGAACTTGAAGGATGGGATGGGGAGGGAGGTGAGAGGGAGTTTCAGGATGGGGAACACATGTATACCCATGGTTGATTCATGAGAAGGTATGACAAAAACCACCACAATATTGTAAAGTAATTAGCCTCCAATTAAATTTAAAAAACAAAACAAAAATGTCATGGTCTAAAGGTATTGGAAACTTATAGAGTCTGTTCTCTTATCACTGTGGAATTACACTAGAAATCAATATCAAAATATATTTGAAAATAACCCACTTAGTTTCAAGTGCGATGTGACATTCATCAAAAGAAATCTTCAACTTAGCCATCAGAATCCTCAATAAACTCAGATTTAAAAAAACACAGAGGATGATTGCAGAGGAGAATGCATTTAAATAAGAAATTAGTATCAAAATGAGAAATTAATATGAAAGATAAACAAAATCCCATGTATTTGGACATTAAATGTCCACTTTTAAATGATGGGTGTATCTAAGAACCTATAACAAGGAAAATTAGAAAATATTTGTAATAGAATAAAAATGAAAAGAGACTTTACCAGAATTTTTTGCATGCAGCTGAAGCTGCCCAATGCAATTAAATACAATGTAGAGTCTTGAATAATGTATGAAAACAAATAATGGACACTAGCATAAAATTTTGTGAAATTTGAACAAAAACTATAGTTTATTCTGTATCACTTGTTAATTTCCTGTTAGGTTTTTTTATGGATTAGAAATTTCAAGCTTCATTCAAATTTTTTAAAAGCACTAAGATAATAAGTTTTCTAGACTTTTAGCAGTAATATTAGATGCCAAAATACATGGAATTATATCAAAGTTTTGAGTGAATATAAATTAGAAATCTAGCATTCTATTCACACTAAGTCAAACAAGTTGAATGAAAATGTCATAATTTTTTTAGGTAGGCAGAAATTCATAAATTTTCTAAAATATACTATACATACTATATATATGTACACAAAAGCTTTTCTACTATGCTTGATAACGGCTTGAGAAAGAACAACAAAAAAAGAGATGGGGAAATTGGAAAACAGAGGCTCAATAAAATGGGAGCACTGAATATGAAATATACAAAGTGAAGCAAACTACATAAAAGTAAAAGATCATCATATAGTCCAGTTGTTTTTAAACATTGCTCATTAGAAACACAACTGGAGCTTTGGAGGAAAAAAAAAACTCTGATTCAAATTCTAGCTCTGACATTTATAACCACAAGCAAACAATTTGACTTCTTAATGCCTCAGTTTCCTCCACCTGTAAAATGGAGATGATAATGGCACCTATCTATGGGAAGTATCTCACCTATCTATATGAGATACTGAATATGTTCATCACAGAAACTGACATAGAATAAGCATTCAATAAATGCTAATAGTTGTTGCTACTTACTATTATTACAGCCAACTCAATATAGCCAAAAATGAAAATATAATTTCCACTTATACATCTTATTTCCTATTCTGAATTCCTTAAAATACGGTATATTTTACCATGGTATTACCATCCTCCCAGTCCAAATGTAGGGACCCAAGAGTTACCCTAGTTTTTCTTTTCCTCTCCTTCTTTTCCTTTCCTTCCTCCTTTCCCTTTCCCTACCCTTTCTCCTTCTGCTTGTCCCCCACCCCCAATGGTCCTGAGACTTCCCTGGAGGTCCAGTGGTTAAGACTCCATGCTTCCAGTGCAAGTGGTGCAGGTTCAATCCCTGGTCAAGGAATTAAGATCCCACAGGCAGTGTGGCCAAAACATAAAAATTCTTTTTAAAAAGTCACCAAGTCCTGGTGTTCCTGACTCTTGAATGTCACTCACCTCTGCCCTCTCTTGTCTATCCTCCTGCCTGCTCCTACTCCTTAGGAACTCTATTCTTCATTTCTTGCTCACACTTTCCCAATGACTTCCTGATTGGTCTGCCTCTTCCTATATCATCTACTGTCAATCTGCTCTCTACTATGCTTCTAGAGTAATCTGTGCAAATCACAGATCTGATCATTTTACTTCCCTGCTCAAGACCCTTCAGTGAGGTTTCATAGCATAAAGTCTAAACTCTTTTGTGTGGTGTACTTACTAGACCCTTCAGAATCTAGTTCCTGCCTAACTGGCCCTTGACAAATCTCCCATGACTTTTCACCTCACCCATCTCGCCCTCTTACTATATACTCTATCAGTTTTGTGCCATCAGTTTTCAGTTCTTAGAACATCCCCATTTCTCACATACCCAGTTGAAAACCTTTAAAACCTAAAGGTTTATTGCAAATACTTCCTCCTGCCATCATGGATCATACAATCATGTGAAGGAGATAGGCATAAAGCAACAAAATAGATAAATGAGCTAATTTAAAACACGATGAGTGACATGAAGAAAAGAAAATATGGTGATGAGAAAGAGTAATTGACCAATACAGTAGCTAGAGTAGACCTCTCTGAAAAGGTAGTGTGTGAGCTGACATCTATATGACTTGAAGGAGCCAGGCATGAAAATACCTAAGAGAAGAGCAATACAAGATCCTGAAAGAGAAAACATTTCTGTTTATCAAAATAGCCAGTGTAGACAGAACAAAATAAGCAAGGTAGATCATGTTGAATATAGGCCAAATCTTGGAGGGTTCTTTAGTAAAGAGTTACTTTATTAGTAAAATTATTTTGTACATTTATTTATCATAAAAACTTAAAAATTGTTTTTGATATAGATTTTTTAATATATGACAAAAAACCTCTAGAAGAGAGACAAAAATATGATTTACATTTTTAAAAGATCACTCCAGAGGATGAATCATAAGAGAAAAGTGTGGAAGCAGAGGGATCAGTTAGGAAATTATTGCAGTGGCCCAGGTGAGAGATGATGGATGGATGGACTAGGGTAATGGCAGTCAAGGTGGAAAAGTGATAGAGTTCATGACATATATTTAACATAGACAAGACTGTAATGTTTTGGAGTGTGAGAGAGAGAAATCAAGGATGGTGAGTTTTCTGCCTTGAGCAAGTAGGTGGATAGTGATGCCTTTTACTTAAGATGGAGACTACCGAGGAAGTAATAAATTTGGGATGAGAGGGTCAGAATTAAGGTATTTACACCTCTCTATGTGATCTATCCAAATTATTTTAGACTTTGGAATTCCAGTCTATATCACACTTTCAGCCAAGCTTCTCTTATACATTCAGTGTCAAAACCCATTTATCCACAAGTCTGTACTGTGGGGGAAGGAAAAAGTGGGACAAATTGAGAGAGTAGTTTTGAAACATATACATTACCATGTGTAAAATAGATAGCCAGCGGGAATTTGCTATAAGATGCAGGGAGCTCAAATCCAGTGCTCTGCAACAACCTAGAGGGGTGGGATGGGGTGGGAAGTGGGAGGGAGGTTCAAGAAGGAGGGGACATATGTATACCTATGACTGATTCATGTTGAAACCAACAGATGGCAGAAACCAACACAATACTGTAAAGCAATTATCCTCCAATTAAAAATAAATTTATTAATTTTTCAAGAACCCATTTGTCTTCAGCACACTATCTTCAGGCCTTCTAAATGCTTCAGAAATGGGATGGCAAAAAAAAAAATAAAAGAAATGGGATGGCTTCTTTGGTGCTATTTCATCCACCACTAAGATAAAGTGATTTTGTGTGCTGTATGCTTAGTTGCTCAGTCATGTCTGACTCTTTGCGACCCCATGGACGGTAGCCTGCCAGGCTCCTCTGTACATGGAATTCTCTAGGCAAGAATACTAGAGTGGGCTGCCATTCCCTTCTTCAGGGGATCTTCCCGACCCAGGGATTGAACCCGGGTCTCCCGCATTGCAGGTGGATTCTTTACCATCTGAGCCATGAGGGAACTTCTATTACTGAACTTTGTGCCTCTTACTGATGTTGTAGATGCAGGTTAAAACCATACGGGTCAGAAAAGATTCTATGGCAACAGTCTCCAAGAATGTTTTCAAATTAGATGGGTTCAAGAGGGAGGGGACATATGTATATGGCTGATTCATGTTGCTGTTTGGCAGAAATCAACACAATGCTGTAAAGTAATTATCCTTCAATTAAAAAATAAATTTAAAACTAATATTAAAAACTAGATGGATTATTAACCTGGATGCCTCAGTAATTTCCAATCATTCGTGGCATTGTTTATCCATTGTTTATCCAAGCTCAGTGCTTCAGTGCATAGTCCCTCAGTAATGTCTGACTCTTTGTGACCCTATGGACTGTAGCCTGCCAGGCTCCTCAGTCCATGGGATTCTCCAGACAAGAATACTGGAGTGGGTTGCCATGCGCTCCTCCAGGGGATCTTCCCAACCCAGGGATCAAACCCATGTCTCTTATGTCTCCTGCATTGGCAGGTGGGTTCTTTACCACTAGTTCCACCTAGAAAGCCCAGACTCCTGCTCAAGTGCCAAAATTGCTAGTCTGCTGGATCTACAAATTTCAAGTTTACAGAGTACAAGTCTGTCTGGACTCCTGGCCACTAAGGCTAAAGAGCCTCTCTAATACCTTGTGAACTAGAAAGGGTATGGTGCCAAAACTTGTCTGCATCCATATGCTTATGCTTATGCTTATGCATCCTTATGCTTACAAAGCCTTTCCACTGGAAAAAGAAAAAGAAAAACAAACCACTGAAGTTGATCCTTCTTTCAAAGCTTTCCTGGATGAAGGAGATGTTGTCCAGGCTTCAGAAGAACTTCTATCAACCTTAAAAGAGTAGCAATGACTTCTGAGTAAGAAGCTAATAAAGAGATACCAGATACAATAATAATAATCATATGGACGTGTAGAGACTATATGTCAAATACTGTACAATGTGCTCCAACTGTTTTATAGCCTCAAAAAAACCCTATAGGATGAGTATTATTCTCCTTTTAGCATTGAGGAAACTGAGAGGTTTTACAAAATTAAAGTGACTTAGCCAAAGTCACATAGCCACTAGGACTAGAACTCAGGCCTATTGATCCTCAAATCCATGCTCTTAACTATTATATTATGCATAAATAGTTACCAACAGAAATGGTTACCATTCTGTGAGCACATACTACTGTCAGTCATCATGTTTTAAGTACTTTACATGCATTATCTCAGTACTCACAAAAACATATGAGATAGGGACATAACACATTTATACTATTCTTCGCCCCAGTCATCAGACTCCTCACAAAAAATGACACTTAATTGAGAATGTCCATTGACTCAATTCACTTTTCTAGGGAAAATTTTTTCCTGTTGCACCTGACCTCAGTCCAACTCCAGGCTACACATCACAGCCCCTGACCTAAGTCCACATGATTCTCTGACCTAGAATATCTACTGACACAGATTCATATGCCCTAGACCATTTGGGAGCATTCTCTAGACACACCCGCTGGAGGCTATTTAAATTTAAATTAATTAAAACTAAACAAAAATTTAAATATAGTTCCTCAGTCACACACTCTTAATTACTAATAGTCACTACAATATGGTCTTCACAGGTGGCTCACATGGTAAAGAATCTGTCTGTAATGCAGAAGACTGGGATTGATCTTTGGGTTGGGAAGGTCCCCTGGAGAAGGGAATGGCTACCCACTCCAGCATTCTTGCCAGGTGAATCCCATGGACAGAGGAGCCTGGTGGGCTAGATTCCATGGGGTCGCAAAGAGTCAGACACGACTGAGTGACTAACACGTTCACTTTCATTACAATATGGTAATAGGCATTTGAATTGGAAGGAGGTGAGTATAACAACTACTGAGAAAGGAAGAAGATTCTAGAAGACTGGATGACTGATTACTTAAGTCACAAGGGAGAACAGGAAGAGGTAGATGAAGAAGGAGAAAGAGGAGGAGAAAAAAGAAGAGGATGAATAAGAGAAAAGGAGGAGGGGAAGGAGAGGAAAGGGATGAGGAGAAATAACAATCATAACCATGATGGCAACAATGATACCAACATAAGCTCCTTAGGAGACAGCCATAGAGAGGGGTTAAGGAGAAACATGCCTGCAAATAATAAGGAGATGAAAGAAGAAAAGAAGAGAAAAGCCAGGCCAGTATGATGCCAGCAAAGACAAGGAAAGGGAATGTTTCAAGGAAGGGCAAAGAGGAGAGTTTGAACAGTGCCAAATACTATGAAAAAATCTAGCTGAATGAGAACTGAGAGAAAGCCACTGGAATGGAAACTTGGTAACAGACAGAAAATGCATTTTAGTTGAGTATTCATCCATAATTCATTCAACAAATATTTGCCGATGACCTACCATGGACCAGGGACTGTGCCAAGTCCTGGATAATATACTTATGAATTGAAATATGTACTTACTCTCTTCATACCATTCATAGTCAGGTACGGCAGATAGACAATAAACATATAAACAAGCAAATAAATGTGTATCAAATCTAATTATTATGAAAGAACAAAATAGTATTCAGGGATAGAGAATAATGGAGGGAATCCACTAAATAGTGTGCTCAAAGAAGGCCTCTCTGAGTTGGTGAGCTGCATTAAGTGAAGAAGTCAGATTAAAGACTGAAAGAGTAAGTGTGTTGTAAGGCAACCAAGGCAGACAGAAATGACTGCTACGTTGAGAAGTTGGCAATGAAAAGAAGCACAGAGATAAAACAGTATCTCTGAATGATTGAGGGACTTTCGTTTCACCCAAAAGAAATATTAGTAGAAGGTAATGAAGAGAGAAAGACTAGAAAAAGAGAAGAAAGAGCAGAAATTTATGCTGTAGAGCCGCACATCTGGAAGGAAGAGGAAATTTTAAACTCAAGTGGAAGGATTAGCCTTATGAAGAAGAGGAACACTTGCTTCACTGAGGTAGGAGGGGATATCAACAGGAAACTAAAGATACAGAGAAATTCTGAGTAGGTAAAGAAAGTATAAAATAGATATGGAAATCAAGAAATGCCTGGTGTTCCACGATCTACAGCCTTCATCTTCTCACGAGGTACCTGAGAGTGTAGGGGAGTAGGCTTGAGAGTTTGTATCCAAAAATATCTGGAACATCCATTCTGGTGAATATAACAGGATGACAACAAAGATGAATACAGTAATCACTGATGGAGCAATAATGGTAGAGAATAAATAAGGTATGAGGCGAAAGAGCAGATAGCATTGTTCTGTAGGCCACTGAGTCAACAAAATGCCCATGCCTTTCTTCCTCAACTATCAGCATTTGGATGCTGAGAAAGCAGGCAACAGGGATAACCCAAAGTGTGGACAGGTCTTGTGAGCATGTGGTAAAGTCAGAGTATAGATTCAAGGATATTAGCTGCAATTAGCTAAAGTGGAGTAGAGAGGAATTGTATAGTTGGTGACAAAGTGGAGATGCTTACTGACCATCTGCCTAGATAACAGGAAATCAGATTTTTGGGAGACCTGTGAGGTATAGAATTCAGAGAATATATGAAAGGAAGTCAGATGTGAATAGATAGAAAAAGCAGAAAGAGCTTCTCACAGAGCATCTATTCCTGCAGTTCCCAAATATCACCAAAACACTTATCTTTCCAAGCCCAAGGTGTAAAAAGTTGTTTCTCACATAACTGATGAGGAAACTGAGGTCTAGAGAATGTAAATAGAATTTCAAGTTCACAGACCAAAAACTGCATCAGAAACTGGAACCTGTCACTAAAACATGGAGCTTCATGTGCCTACCAAGTCAGTAGATGTCTTTACCTTCCTTTACTATTTTTGCCTACAAAGACCCTCACCCCTGTGTTCCACCTATTCATTTCTGCCTCTGATTTGCTGGAAAGGAGGTAAACATGGGTGATTAGGTTTCAGCATGGATGTAAAGTCTATTTTCTTCTTGTTTTCTCAGATAATCTGTAGCAACTCTCCCTAGAAAGATAATAGAGAGAGACACAACTTCACACTTATTACTGTATTAACCATGAATGTCATGAGAAAGAGCAAGTTTACTGAGATTTCTTAGGCTTCTTTAAAGCATTGAAAACATGCTGACACATCTATGCATTTCATATTCTATCTAGTACTTTGTATAAATATAGGTGTCACCAACACAAGAGAAAGGAAATGGAAAGCAGAGGGAACTGACAGAAATTTTATAAGTGATAACAAGATCTGTGAAAAGTACATGATTTACAGGTTGACACTGCCTAAGGATAACACAAGCAGAGCATGAAGACACATCATTCTATTTGTCTGGTAGCAATACTGCTGCTGTGGGAAGAAGAGTTTCTAAATGCCACCCAAATTATCTCTGACTTATTTTTCTTGAGGAACACCAAAGCCGACCATGGGACAGCCCATCCTCTCCCACCAAAAAAGGCAGTCATTTCTGCAACACAAAACTTGGAGGGCTCCTAAATTCCTCAGTTTCTTACTTGTTTATTTGCAAATTGGCTCAAGAAATTTAAAAGAGCTACTTGGTTCAATTAAGTTCAGTGTTTGATGTGATGACACAAGATCAAAGATTCTCTAATACCTTTCAACCAATGACTGGGATGATGATGATAATGATAATAATGATGCTATCACTGCTGTTGCTGATGTTCGCTAACAGGTAGTGGGTATATATTACGTTCTGTGCACTGGCCCTTCATTTTACCTAAACATATTCAACTGCCTAATTGACATCCCTACTTATATGTATCATAGGTACCTAAACTTTACCATGTCTAAAATAAGACTTTTAAAGACAGAAAGGATTTCATGGAGCTTATAATCTAACAGAGGATGAGATGGTTGGATGGCATCATTGACTCAATGAACGTGAGTTTGAGCAACCTCCGGGAGATACTAAAGTACAGGGAAGCCTGGCGTGCTGCAGTCCATGGGGTCACAAAGAGTCAGACACGCCTGAGCGACTGAGTGACAACAACAAATAATCTAATAGGGGGAGACAAGTGATAAATAAACAAATCAATATGTAATATCAAACAGTGATGACCATTACAAAGAAAATAAATTATACCAGTGGATAATGACTATGTATGAGAAGGTAGACATAGCTACTTTAGACAAGATGATTAACATCTTTGAGAAAAGATGACATTTAAACTTGAAACTTGAATAATGAGAATGAGCCAGCCATGAGGAAACCTGAGAGAAAGCATTTCAGGCAGAGGGAACAAAAGTACAAAAGTCCAATTACAGAAAGGAGTTTGATGTGCCTAAGGAAAGAGGCCAGTGTGGGTGCCTGGGGTGAAGATGATGTAGTACAAGATGCAATGAAAGCAGTGGGTAGGGTCTAGATTATGCTGGATCTGACAGACCATGGTAAGAAATCTGAGGTTTATTCCAGGTATAATAGGAACTTACTGGATTTTAATTTAACATGGTGGTGGGGAGTGGGATATGATCTGATTTCAATCCTACTTTATAGGAAAAAAGAGGGCTAGAATGGAAATGTGGATGCCAAATAGTAAGTTATTGAAATAGTCGAGTCTGAAGATGATAATGACTTGGAGGAGGGTGTTAAAATGCTAGAAGTTGTAAGAGGTGTTCAGATTCTGGATTTATTTCAGAGGCAAAAGAGACAGAACTTAGTGGTTGACCAGATGTGAGAGTTGAGAGAAGAAATTGTAAAAATGATTTCCCATTTCTGGCTTCAATAATTGAGTAAATGGTGTTGCAGTTATCTAAGATGGAAAGATTTGGGCAACATATAGGTTTGAAGGCAGCATAGAAGCAATCAAGAACTCCATTTGTTCCCTGGTAGCTCAGATGGTAAAGCGTCTGTCTACAATGCAGGAGACCCGGGTTTGATCCCTGGGTTGAGAAGATCCCCTGGAGAAGGAAATGGCAACCCACTCCAGTATTCATGCCTGGAAAATCCCATGGACCTAGGAGCTTGGTGGCCTACAGTCCATGGGGTCACAAAGAGTCGGACACGACTGAGTGACTTCACTAACTAACGTTGAAAAACTAGTGAAACAGTCAAGTAGAGATGTCAAGTAGGCAAGTAAAACATATGAATCAAAAACAATCATACAGAAGAAAGATAAATAACAAAGATAATAAACAATTGTCAATTACATTTCCCCCAAATAATTAAATAGTTATTTTTTGTCACCCCTGCTAAAATATAAGCTCAATGAGGGCAGCAACATTTTCAGTCTTACTCTCCTTCTATTTCCTGTAGCAAACATAATGCCCGAGATAATAGCAGAAACCCAATAAATATTTGTGGATGGAAGGAAGAAAGGGATGGAAAGAAATTTGTCCTCTGATTAGGTAAGGTTTTAAACAAAAAGGCATTGGACTTCCCTGATGATCCAGTGGTTGAGAATCCATCTTACAATGCAGGAGACACAGGTTCAATCCTTGGTCAGGGAACTAAGATCCCACCTGCCTTAGGGGAAATAAGCTCGTGCACCACAACTACTGAGCCCGTGTGCTCTGGATCCTGTGCATCACAACTAGAGAGTCCAGCCACTGCAGTGAAGGATCCCACATGACCCAACTGAGACCCAATACAGCCAAATAAATATTTTTATTGGAAAGGTATTGAATAGCTACTCTCTTCTCTTCCTCCAGAAGGAGAACTACTGACCTGGTTGGTCTGATTGAAAGACACTTTGCAGGGGGTGGGGGAGGGGCGGTGTACATTTTGAAGAGGTAGAGCTTTCAAAGAGCCCAAAGACTGATTAAAATCTCTCCCTCTTCTTCTCACACAGCAGGAATAAGGGCCAAAGTTAGCTTCCATATGGGAAAAGGTCAGCTCTCATCTTTCCTTGAACTAACCTTCCCAGATAGAGTTCTTCAGTCAAGCAAATGCAAGTACTTAGGCTCCTTGGTTAGACATTCCAATTTGCATGCATTATTTTTGGGATCAATAAGCAATAGCACTTAGGTCAAATTTAGTTCCCACTTGTTTTTCTTAGCCTAAAAGCTAAGAATGGTTTTCACATTTTCAAATGTTGAAGATATCAAAAGAATAATAATATTTCAAAGAACATGAAAATTATATGAAATTCAAATTTCAGTGCCCATCAATAAAGTCTTATTAGAACACATCCATGCTCATTCTTTTTGGAGAAGGAAATGGCAACCCACTCCAGTATTCTTGCCTGAGAAATTCCATGGAGAGGAGCCTGGTGGGCTACAGTCCATGGGGTCACAAAGAGTTGGACACAACTTAGCAACTGAGCATGCTCATTTATTTACATGTTGTCTATGGCTATTTCAGTACTACAACAGCATAGTTGCATAGTTAACAGAGACCAGATCGGCTCCAAAGCTGAAAAATTTGCCAACTGGCCCTTTATAGAAAAGTTTATAGACTCAAGCACTATTTTATTTCACCACAAAAAATATATATATAAGTTACTTGAACGATACATCCATTTCCATGTTACAGAAGACAAAGGTAAGGCTTACAATAGCCAGTAGATAGTAAAGCCTGGATTCAAAATCAAACAACACAATAAAAAAAAACTGTAACAGTGATATTTAATAATTTCAACTACTATTAACTGAATGTTCACCAAGTGCCAGAGTTAGTACAAAGGAGTTTTCATGATTTAATCCTTTAATCATGTAATCCTCACCACAATCCTATACGAGAGATACTACTATTTTGTGGGCCAAAAGGTTTGTCCAGCTTGTTCTATAAGATGTTATGATTTGTTCCATAAGATGTTACAGAAAAACCCAAATGAACTTTTTGGCCAACCCAATATCCAATCAGTCTATCCTAAAGGAGATCAGTCCTAGGTGTTCATTGGAAGGACTGATGTTGAAGCTGAAACTCCAATACTTTGGCCACCTGATGCGAAGAGCTGACTCACTGGAAAAGACACTGATGCTGGGAAAGATTGAGGGCAGGAAGATAAGGGGACGACAGAGGATGAGACAGTTGGATGGCATCATTGACTCAATGGACATGGGTGTGGGTGGACTCCGGGAGTTGGTGATGGACAGGGAGGCCGGGCGTGGTGAGGTTCATGGGGCCACAAAGAGTCGGACATGACTGAGTGACTGAACTGAACTGAATATTATGATCTCCATTTCATGGGTGAGGAAACTGAAACTCAAGAGAGGATAAGTGGCTTGGCCAAAGTCTCATTTTAAGAGAACCAGGATTCATAGCCAACTCTGGAGAAGCTGGATGTTAGGGGCCAATCTAACCACAAAGCACGAAGTTTCCTGTAGGTACCCATCAGGTCAGAGTTAACACGGAAAGGCAGTGAAGACTCTCTCTGATCTTCCACATGCTATAGAGGGTTGCTGTTCAGGTTTGAGCATGTTGACCAACTATCTAAATGGATATATTGGAGATTTGCATCTGGAGTTCAGGTGAGAGGCCCAAACTGAAGAGATTAGATTTGATAGTCATGAGAGTGGAAGAACTCAGCCACAAAGAGTGAAAAGAGAAGAGGATCAAGTATGGGAACTTGAAGAAACATTCACATTAAGACAGAGGCCTAGAGAAATGAGTGGCTGCAGAAAGTTGAGGGAAATTAAGAGAGAATGACTCACAGAGGTCAACCAAGGATAAATTCTACAGACAGAAGTAATCCACAGGGATAAACATGGCAAAGGAGGTCGAGACTATACAAGCACAGACGAATGCCCATGGAGTTCATTGGTAACCTTGTAAAGTGTCAACTCAGGAAAGTGGGTTGAGGAGGTGAAAGGGAGCTAAGGAAGCAAAAGAGGAATGTAGACAATTTCTTTAAGAAACTAGGCTATGTAAAGGGGAATGGTAAGGCATTCGCCAGTAGTGGATCCCAGCTCAAAGCTTTTTTAAAGATGGGAGAGATGTGACCACGTTTATATACAAGAAGGTAATAGTCTATAGCAAGGAAGAAATAATCCTAAATTTCATACAATTCTAAATGACTAAATCCAAATCTAGCTGAAAACTAATTCCATACCTCTCCTGTGGTGTAAATTGCACAATGTGGTGACTATTACTTTCCTCAATGTGCTGAGGTCTTTCTCACTTTCAGTCACAACTATTTCAGGTAACTCCAGTTTCTGGAAGCCTGACTGACTGCCATGTAAATGTGGTGCTGCCCACTTGCCTTGAGGTCAGTCTTCTATCACCTGCAGCATGAAAACTGAGGGATTTTTGGTTTCATTTTTTTTTTAATTTTTAAAAAACTGAATCTGTTGCAGACAATAACTGCTGAAGAACGGGTGATGACAAAAGTAGCCAAAATTTTCAATACTAAGATTATAGGCATCGCTAAGTAAAAGAAAAGTTCCTGTTTAATAGTAGCAGTAGTAGTGTTAGTTGGTCAATCGTATCTGACTCTTTGCAACCCCGATGGACTGTAACACGCTAGGCTCCTCAGTCTATGCAATTCTCCAGGCAAGAATACTGGAGTGGATTGCCATTCCCTTTTCCAGAGGATCTTCCTGACTCAGGGATTGAACCCAGGTCTCCTGCATTGCAGGCAGATACTTTGTTGTCTGAGCTATAGGGATTATACAGTAATTATTATTAGTATTATTAGTTTAGCAATAACTTGGGAAAATCAAGTGATATGAAAACTTAATAATGACTTGGAAAAATCAAGTAATGACTTGGAAAAAGTCAGTGATATGAAAACTTAGAATAGAGAAACAACAAGGAAAAAAGACAGAAAAAAATAAAAAGAAACAGAGACCAAGGTTACAAAGAAGAAAACAAAAAAAGAAGGAAAAAGTGAGTCAAAGAAGGGCAGTGTACCTATGCAGCAAGAGCGGTGTAGAGCAGGATGGGTGCTGCACTGAGTAGTGTTACCAACATATGCTTATGTACCTTCTTCCTGAGCACATGTGTAAGAGTTTCTCTAGAGTATTTCCCTAGGAGTCAAATTCCTGGATCAAAGAGTATATGGAAGTTCTAATTTAACTTCACCCCATGTTTCAGCTTTAGTAACCATAAGTTTGATTTATAGATCTGTGAGTCTGTTTCCATTCTGTAAAAATGTTCATTTGTGTAATTTTTATTAGATTCCTCCTATAAGTGAAATTATACGATATTTATCTCTCTGTCTGACTTACTTCTTTTAGTATGATAAGCTCTAGACCATTCATGTTGCTGCAAATGACATTATTTCAGTTTTTTCTATGGCTGATTAATATTCCATTGTGTATTACCACATCTTATTTACCCATGCATCTGTCAATGGACGTTTAGGTTGCTTCCATGTCTTAGCTGTTTTAATAGTGCTGCAGTGAACATTGGGACACATGTATCTTTATCAATTATGGTTTTCTCCAGATATATACCCAGGAGTGAGATTGCCGTATCATATGGTAACTCTATATTTAGTTTTTAAAGGAATCTCCACACTGTTCTCAATAATGGTTGTATCAATTTACATTTCCACCAATCATTTTCTCCATACCCTCTCCAGCATTTATTGTTTGTAGATTTTTTTTATGATGGCCATTCTATTTGAGGTGATATCTCATTGTAGTTTTGACTTGTATTTCTCTGATAATTAGTGACATTGAGAATCTTGGCCATTGTCTGTCTTCTTTGGGGGAAATATCTATTTAGATCTGCCCATTTTTTTATTGGGTTCTTTGGTTTTTTAGATATTGAGCTGCATGAGCTCCCTTTTCAGTTTTTATTCTATTTTCTTTTTTATTGAAGTATATTTGGCATACAATATTTTATTAGTTTCATGGGTACAAAATAGTATTTTGGCATTTATGTACACTGAAAAATGAACACCACAATAAGTCTACCATATGTCACCATACAAAGTTAATACAATATTATTGACTGTAATCCCCATGTTGTACATTACATCCCTATGGTTTATTTACTTTATAACTAGAAGTTTATACCTCTTGATTCACTTCACCCATTTTGCCCCACCAATCTCCCTCCCCTCTGGCAAGCACCAATCTCTTCTCTGTATCAGTGAGTCTGGATTTCATTTGTTCAGTTGTTTTGTTTCTTAGATTCTACATGTAAGTGAAATCATGTCTTTCTCCATCTGACTTATTTCACTTTACATAATACCCTCGTGGTCCATCCATGCTATTGCAAAAGGCAAGATTTAATTCTTTTTAATGGCTGAGTAGTGTTCCATTAGGGCTTCGCTGGTGGCTCAATGGTAAAGAATCTGCCTGCCAACATACAAAATGCAGGTTCGATCCCTGAATCAGGAAGACCCTTTGGCAAAGGAAATGGCAAAATACTACACTATTCTTACCTGGGAAATTCAATGAACAGAGAAGCCTGGAGGGCTACAGTCCATGGGGCCGCCAAAGAGTCAGACACGACTTAATGATTAAACAACAATAACAGTATTCCATCCTGTATATATATATGTGTGTATATCTTCTATATCCATTCATCTAAGTTGCTTTGATATCTTGGCTACTGTCAATAATGCTGCCAGGAACATGAGTGCATATATCTTATTGAATTAGTGTTTTTATCTTTGCTGCCTATGAACTCTTAAATACTATATGTTTATAATATGCCTTGGAAGGACAAGCCCCACACTACCACTAATAACCTCTGGCTGGTTGGGAGTGTGATGGCTATCACAAGCTCTAAATCTTCCATATAAGCCTTAGGAGCAGCTTATCAAGTTCCACAGAATACTCTCTTGAGAATTTGAATGGAATTCTACTAAGTCTATATGAATTTGGAGAAAATTCTCTAATTGCTGGTATTGAAACTTCCTACCCATGGAATATCTCTCTATTTTTACAATGTTTCCTATAAAAGATTTCAATCTCTCAAAAAATTATTAATTTACATTGATAGCCTCTCTTGAATGTTTTCTTTTTTATTATACTGTTGAACAGGTCCACTAACTTTTCCTGATAAATAGAAATGCAATTGATTTCTATATATTGATTTTTATATATTGATTTTTAATCCATCAATGTTGCTAAATTCTTATTACTTTGAAAAATCTATCCTTAGGGACTCTAAGTTCTTTAAAGTAGAAAATCAGATAATCTATAAATAATGAGAGTTTATTTCTTCCTTTCCATTTATTAGATCTTATATTTCTTTCCTTATCTTTATACAGTAGCTAGCACACAGTAGCTAGCCATGAAATTAAAAGATGCTTGCTCCTTGGAAGAAAAGCTGTGACCAACCTAGACAGCATATTAAAAAGCAGAGACATTACTTTGCCAACAAAGTTCCATCTAGTCAAACCTATGGTTTTTCCAGTAGTCATGTATGGATGTGAGAGTTGTACTATGAAGAAAGCTAAGCACCGAAGAATTGATGCTTTTGAACTGTGGTGTTGGAAAAGACTCCTGATAGTCCCTTGGACTGCAAGAAGATGAAACCAGACAATCCTAAAGGAAATCAGTCCTGAATATTCATTGGAAGGACTGATGCTGAAGCTCCAGTACTTTGGCCACCTGATGTGAAGAATGGACTCATTGGAAAAGACCTTGATGCTGGGAAAGATTGAAGGTGGGAGGAGGAGGGGACGACAGAGGATGAGATGGTTGGATGGCATCACCAACTTGATGGGCATGAGTTTGAGTATACTCCAGGAGTTGGTGATGGACAGGGAAGCCTGGTGTGCTGCAGTCCATGGGGTCACAAAGAATAAGACACGAGTGAGTGACTGAACTGAACTGAGAACTTCCAGCTAGAACATGAAATAGAAGTAATAGAGTCAGTCCCTTTGCCTTGTTCCTTAATTTTAAGGGGATATTTTCAAAATTCTTCCATCTGAAATAATGTTTGGTATAGGATTATTAGGGATTCCCTAGTGGCTCAGATGGTAAAGAATAGGCCTACAATGCAGGAGACACGGGTTTCATCCCTGGGTCTGGACGATACCCTGGAGAAGGGAATGTCGACCCACCCACTCCAGTATTCTTGCCTGGAGAATTCCATGGACAGAGGAGCCTGGTGGGCTTCAGTCCAAGGGGTCACAAAAAGTCAGACATGACTGAGACAAAGAGTATGACACGACTGAGCAATTAACACATTCACTTTTCATATGATTTGTACAGATTCCCTGTATCAGGTTGCAGAAGTTCCTTTTTGTTTCTAGTTTGCAAAGCTTGTTTTTATTTATTTATTTTTGTTCATTTTATGTTTTGTTTTGATTGTGGTGCTAGAGAAAATTCTTCTTTTTAATTTATTTTTATTAGTTGGAGGCTAATTACTTTACAATATTGTAGTGGTTTTTGCCATACATTGACATCAATCAGCCATGGATTTACATGTGTTTGCAATCCTGATCCCCCCTTCCACCTCCCTCCCCATCCCATCCCTCTGAGTAATCTCAGTGCAACAGCCCCAAGCACTTGTCTCATGCATCCAACCTGGCCTGGTGATCTGTTTCACACTTGATATCATACATGTTTCAAAGCTATTCTCTCAGTTCGTCCCACCCTCACCTCCTCCCACAGAGTCCAAAGGTCTGTTCTATACATCTGTACTGCATATAGAGTTATCATTGCCACCTTTTTGATTCAATATATATGCATTAGTATACTGTATTGGTGTTTACCTTTCTGGCTACTTCACTCTATAATAGGCTCCAGCTTCATCCATCTCATTAGAACTGATTCAAATCCATTCTTTTTAATGGCTGAGTAATATTCCACTGAGTATATGTACCACAGCTTTCTTATCCATTCGTCTGCTGATGGACATTTAGGTTGTTTCCATGTCCTGGCTTTTATAAACAGTGCTGTGATGAACATTGGGGTACACGTGTCTCTTTCAATTCTGGTTTCCTCAGTGTGTATGCCCAGCAGCAGGATTGCTGGGTCATATGGCAGTTCTAGTTCCAGTTTTTAAAGGAATCTCCACAATGTTCTCCATAGTGGCTGTACTAGTTTGCATTCCCACCAACAGTGTAAGAGGGTACCCTTTTCTCCACACCTTCTCCAGCATTTATTGCTTGTAGACTTTTGGATAGCAGCCATTCTGACTGGAGTATAATGGTACCTCATTGTGGTTTTGATTTGCATTTCTCTGATACTGAGTGATGTTGAGCATCTTTTCATGTGTTTGTTAGCCATCTGCATGTCTTCTTTGGAGAAATGTCTGTTTAGATCTTTGGCCCATTTTTTGATTGGGTCATTTATTTTTCTGGAATTGAGCTTCAGGAGTTGCTTATATATTTTTGAGATTAATCCTTTGTCTGTTGCTTCCTTTGCTATTATTTTCTCCCATTCTGAGGGCTATCTTTTCACCTTGCTTATAGTTTCCTTTGTTGTGCAAAAGCTTTTAAGTTTAATTAGGTCTCATTTGTTTATTTTTGCTTTTATTTCCAATATTCTGGGAGGTGCGGCATAGAGGATCTTGCTGTGATTTATGTTGGAGAGTGTTTTGCCTATGTTCTCCTCTAGGAGTTTTATAGTTTCTGGCCTTACATTTAGATCTTTAATCCATTCTGAGTTTATTTTTGTGTATGGTGTTAGAAAGTGTT
>NC_057419.1:97216126-97246524 GCF_019320065.1 Cervus canadensis
ATTGATTTGGTTCTTCTCCCTTTGTTTCTTGATGAGTCTGGCTAATGGTTTGTCAATTTTATTTACCTTTTCAAAAAAAAAACAACTTTTAGTTTTGTTGATTTTTCCTATGGTCTCTTTTGTTTCTTTTGCATTTATTTCTGCCCTAATTTTTAAGATTTCTTTCCTTCTGCTAACCCTGGGGTTCTTCATTTTTTCCTTCTCTAGTTGCTTTAGGTGTAGAGTTAGGTTATTTATTTGACTTTTTTCTTGTTTCTTGAGGTAAGCCTGTAATGCTATGAACCTTCCCCTTAGCACTGCTTTTACAGTGTCCCATAGGTTTTTGGGTTGTTGTGTTTTCATTTTCATTCATTTCTATGCATATTTTGATTTCTTTTTTGATTTCTTCTATGATTTGTTCGTTATTCAGAAGCGTGTTATTTAGTCTCCATCTGTTGGAATTTTTAATAGTTTTTTTTTTTTCCTGTAATTGAGATCTAAACTTACTGCATTGTGGTCAGAAAAGATGACTGGAATGATTTCAATTTTTTTGAATTTACCAAGGCTAGATTTATGGCCAAGGATGTGATCTATTCTGGAGAAGGTTCTGTGTGCACTTGAGAAAAAGGTGAAATTGATTGTTTTGGGGTGAAATGTCCTATGGATATCAATTAGGTCTAGCTGCTCCATTGTGTCATTTAAAGTTTGTGTTTCTTTGTTAATTTTCTGTTTAGTTGATCTATCCATAGGTGTGAGTGGGGTATTAAAGTCACCCACTATTGTTGTGTTACTGTTAATTTCCCCTTTCATACTTGTTAGCAATTGCCATACATGTTGCAGTGCTCCTATGTTGGGTGCATATATATTTATTATTTATATATCTTCTTCTTGGATTGAACCTTTGATCATTATGTAGTGTCCTTCTTTGTCTCTTTTCACAGCCTTTATTTTAAAGTCTTTTTTATCTGATATGAGTATTGCAACGCCTGCTTTATTTTGGTCTCTGTTTGGATGAAATATTTTTTTCCAGCCCTTCACTTTCAGTCTGTATGTGTCCCTTGCTTTGAGGTGGGTCTCTTGTAGACAGCATATATAGGGGTATCCATTCAGCCAGTCTTTGTCTTTTGATTGGGGCATTCAACCCATTTACATTTAAGGTAGTTATTGATAAGTATGGTCCCGTTGCCATTTGCTTTGTTGTTTTGGGTTCGCATTCATACAACCTTTCTGTGTTTCCTGTCTAGAGAAGATGCTTTAGCATTTGTTGAAGAGCTGGTTTGGCAGTGCTGAATTCTCTCAGCTTTTGCTTGTCTGTAAAGCTTTTGAATTCTTCTTCATATCTGAATGAGATCCTTGCTGGGTAGAGTAATCTGGGTTGCAGGTTATTCTCTTTCATTACTTTATGTATGTCCTGCCATTCTCTTCTGGCCTGAAGGGTTTCTATTGAAAGATCAGCTGTTATCGTTATGAAAATCCCCTTGTGTGATATATGTGGTTTCTCCCTTGCTGCTTTTAATATTTGTTCTTTGTGTTTGATCTTTGTTAATTTGATTAATATGTGTCTTGGGGTGTTTCGCCTTGGGTTTATCCTGTTTGAGACTCTCTGGGCTTCTTGAACTTTTGCGACTATTTCCTTCCCCATTTTAGGGAAGTTTTCAGCTATTATCTCCTTGAGTGTTTTCTCATGGCCTTTCTTTTTGTCTTCTTCTTCTGGGACTCCTGTGATTCGAATGTTGGGACGTTTCACATTGTCCCAGAGGTCCCTGAGGTTGTCCTCATTTCTTTTGATTCTTTTTTCTTTTTTCCTCTCTGCTTCATTTATTTCCACCATTTTATCTTCTACCTCACTTATACTATCTTCTGACTCCGTTATTCTACTGTTGGTTCCCTCCAGAGTATTTTTGATCTCATTTATTGCATTATTCATTTTTAATTGACTCTTTTTTATTTCTTCTAGGTCCTTGTTAAACATTTCCTGCATCTTCTCAATCCTTGTCTCCAGGCTATTTATCTGTAACTCCATTTTGTTTTCAAGATTTTGGATCATTTTTATTACCATTATTCTAAATTCTTTTTCAGGTAGATTCCCTATCTCCTCTTCTTTTGCTTGGCTTGGTGGGCATTTTTCATGTTCCTTTACCTGCTGGGTATTTCTCTGACTTTTCATCTTATTTAGATTGCTGTGTTTGGGGTGGGCTTTCTGTATTCTGGTAGTCTGTGGTTCCTTTTTATTGTGGAGGTTTCTCCCAGTGGGTGGGGTTGGACAATTGGCTTGTCAAGGTTTCCTGGTTAGGGAAGCTTGCGTCGGTGTTCTGGTGGGTGGAGCTGGATTTCTTCTCTCTGGAGTGCAATGGAGTGTCCAGTAGTGAGGTTTGAGATGGGTCTATGTGTTAGGTGTGACTTTGGGCAGCCTGTATGTTGACGCTCAGGGCTATGTTCCTGCATTGCTGGAGAATTTGAGTGGTATGTCTTGTTCTGGAACTTATTGGCTCTTGGGTGGTGGTTGGTTTCAGTGTAGGTATGGAGGCTTTTGGATGATCTCTTATTACCTAATGTTCCCTGTATTCAGGAGTTCTCTGGTGTTCTCAGGTTTTGGGCTTAAGCCTCTTGCCTCTGGATTTCAGTTCTATTCTTACAGTAGCCTCAAGACTTCTCCATCCATACAGCACTGATAATAAAACTTCTAGGTTACTGGTGAAAAGATTCTCCACAGTGAGGGATACCAAGAGAGGTTCACAGAGTTACATGAAGAAGAGGAGAGGGAGGAAGGAGCTAGAGGTGAGCAGGAGGAGAAAAGGGGGTATTCAAGAGAAGAGAGACAGATCTAGGCAGTACTCTGTTCCCTAAGTGTTGTCCACAGCCCAGAACACACACAGAGTTTCACAGAATTGGATTGAAAAGAGAGGGGGAAGGGAGGAAATAGAGGTGATCTGGGGGAGAAAAAGGAGAGTCAAAATGGGGAGAGAGTGATCAAACCAGTAATCACACTCCTCAGTAAAAATGGATTCTTAAATGTCCAAAATTGATATCAAATACTGAAAAACAAGATTAAAAATCTAGAGTAAAGGTTAGACTCTTAAAAATACAATATTAAAAAAAGAAAAACAAAAACACAAAAAATTTAAGAAATATATACGAAGTTCACTTTAAAAATAGGGTCCCCCCTTTTTTTACAAGGTTATAGTGGGTTATAAAAGTGAAAATTAAGGAGTAGTACAGAAGTAATAGAGGACTTTAAAAAAATAAGAAAAAGAAAAAAATTTTTAATTAAAAAATAATAATAATAGTAAAAATATATCTAGGAATTTCTCTGGAGCTGTTGTGGGCAGTGTGGGTGCAGTTCAGTTTCAGATAGCTCCTTGTTCCAGCTTACACTTCTTGATATCAATAGGCCCCTTCCAGTGTAGTCAGTGTTCACTACAGGCTTTTAATCTGTTGCACATGTCACTTCTAAGGCGGTTCCCTTCATTTATTTGGCTTCTGTTTGCAGGTCTCGAATGTGTCTAATTTCCACCCTGACACAAGTGGGTGGAGGTGGTCTCTTGTTTAGGTTCGCTTGTTCAGTCGTGCTGTGGGGAGGGAGGAACGCTGCAAACAAATGTCACTGGCATGTGTGGGGAGTACTCACAGTGTTCCAGCCACACTGGGTTTGCCCCCACTCACACCGTGTGTGCTTTCCCCATCTACACTGCTCAGGCTCCACGCTTCTCTACAGGGAGCAGGCCCTGAGTTGTGTGCACTTCCCAGGCCTAAGCCACTCAGGTTCAGGTTTTCCGGTACTCCATAAAGGTGCACTCAGTTGGGTCTGCGTTTGGAGCAGCTCAGGGAATCAGGAGCTTGATGAGCGCACTCTGTCCAGGTGCAGCGTGACTTCTCCCCTACCCGTCCCCGCCTCAGTCTGGGTGCACCGGTTTGGTGTGCCTTGTGTCTCTTCTGGCGAGCTGATCTCTGGTTGCGACCCTCCCGGCGGATGTCAACCCTCCAGAATCTCAGGAAGTCTTTGGTTAGAAACTGGAAGCCTGTTTGCAGTTTGGTAGGGAATGCCATCTCTGGGGCTGAGTTTGCCCCTTTCCCCTCCTCCCTGCCTCCTGCCTCCGGTAGGGGATGGGTCCTTTCTTTGTTCTGGAAACGGCTGGCAGTGCCTTCAGTTAGGGCTTTTCACAGGTTAATTCTCTCTCTCTCTCTCTCTCTCTCTCTCTCTTGCTATCCCACAGTTTAAGTTGCTATCTCACATTAGCTCCCTCCTATTTCCCTCAGGGCATTCAGGCCCAGTCCTTACCCTAAGCAATGCCCCCCACTTCTCTCCATTCAATCCCCACTTGCTGGTGGCAGATGCGAGCATGCAATCTGTGGGTTTTATTTATTTTCCTCCTGGTTAGGTTGCCCTCCGAGATTCAAAAACTTCCCCAAGACCCGCCAGTGAGAGGGTTTCCTGGTGTTTGGAAACTTCCTCTATTACGACCCCCTTCCTGGGACAGATCTCCATCCCTAACTCTTTTGTCTCTCTTTTTATCTTTTATATTTTGTCCTACCTTCTTCCGAAAAAGTTGGGCTGCTTTTCTGAGTACCTGATGTCCTCTGCTAGTGATCAGAAGTTGTTTTGTGGAGTTTGCTCAGCGTTCAAATGATCTTTCGATGAATTTTGGGGGGAGAAAGTCGTCTCCCTGTCCTATTCCTCCACCATCTTAGCTCCTCCTTCCTGTTGTTTTTGTTTTTGTTTTTGTTTTTTTAATCAATGGATTTTTGGATTTTGCCTGATACTTTTTCACCTTTATTGAGATCATCATATATTATTTTCTGATAATGCAGTAATTACATTAATTGATTTTCTAATGTTATATCGACCTCATATTTCTAGGATAACTCTTGCTTAGCTCTGAAATATTATTTTTTTTCCTACTTTGTTGGATATAAGTTTGTGATATTTTAAAAAGTTTACATCTGTGGTCATGAGTGAATTTGTCCTGTAATTGTACTTTCTTTAATCATCCTTATCAAATTTTGTTATTGAGGTTTTTACTGGCTCCATGGGGAAGAAAAATGAGGTATTGTCCTTGTTTTACTTTCTCTAGAATAATTTGTATAAAACTCAACTTACCTCTTCATTAAGTGTTTAGCTGCACACTAGATAATCTAAGCCTGATGTTTTCATTATGGGGCAATTTTAAGTTAAATTAAAATATGACTATTATTTCTTTAATAGTCATAGGATTAGTTAGTTACCATTCACCATCACATTGAGGTTGTGGTCTTTGTTTTCCTTGCTTTATGCAGGGATTTCCTGTAACAACCATCTGTCTGGTCTCAAGAGTTTCATCTCCCACTCCCAACTTCTAATGCAACTTTTAAGGGGGTCCCTCAGGGTCTCTAGACATCAAGAGAAGCCCTGAGGGGAAAAGCTAGTTTACAAACTACTTTACCTCTCAGGGTTCCTCCTGTTTTCAACTACTTTTTGGCCTCTGTAGAATCCCTCTTTTTATGCCAATTCAGCAAAGTCTGCCTGATGCTGGAAGTGGACGTTTCTGCCGATTTCTCAAAGACTAGAAACATACATTCTGTGAAATCTCAAAGTAGGGCTTTATTATAGAGTTTCCTAAATTTATTTGACCACAGAAACCTTTTCTCTCAGAGAACCTTGAGAAATAAATGCCCCACAGATCACAACTTAGGAAACCCTGTGATCAATGATATGTAAGTCCTCTTCCACCTCTATCATGCTATATTTCTGTTCTTTTGTACCTTTCAAGAAAAATCACAAGAGTAAATTTATTCAGTTATTCACTTTGAGGTAGTTGAGTTAATGTTATCCAGGACTTTTCTGAAGTTTTAAGCGCCCAGGGCAGCAAAATTTGCCAAAGGTCCTGCAAGAGACATTCTTAAGCCTCTGACAGAAAACACACCAGGCAAATGGAAGCAACCATTTTTATACAGGGGTAATTCTTAAAATCAAATGTTCAAACTTCTGACTAAACATGGATAACTAAACATATTTATCTCCATTTTCTCCTGAATCCCCACTAAAATGACAATAAATGAAAAGATATAAACCCATAAGTGCAAAGAGAATGGGAGGGAAGAAAACAGCAAACAAGAGAAGTAACTATCTTACCAAAAAGGAAAACCAATGGCTAAGTAGTAGCTGACTTAGCAGGTCAGGTAAAGTTGGAATATAAACCTGCAGTAAGAGTAGTCATCAGGAAGCAAGTGTATCTGGGCCTTAAAATTCTGGAAAGCCTCAAGAATTAGAGATATAAGACACTATTGAAACAAGGGGTATAGAATGGGACTGATAACACCCAGATCAATTTCTACTCCACCCAGATCAATATCTAGTAACATTAAACCAGACAGGATCTGAAGTTATGGACACCAGGGACAGCCAAAGATGCAAATGAAGGATCTTATTGAAGTGAAAGGCATTCAGTGAATGTCCATATACTAAATAGTAAAACCCTCAACTCTTTTCCTTCATGCATCTCCTACAATGAACATGATTGTATTGCTCAGGCAAGAAGTTGAAGAGTACCTCAAAAGGGGTACTGAACAGCCCATAAGAAAAGGTCTATAGATATTAACAGGGGATCCCCAATTAAAAAGTTGTGTCCTCACGTAATTATCCACTGTGATTTTTACTAGTTGCTATGTCCTGCCCGTAGATACATTTACATTCATGTCCTTTCATATTTAATAATATTTCATGCTTAAACATAAAAGGACAGCCAGGAATCACCAAACATTGTAAGAAAACCACTAACAGAAAAGAGTTTTAAAAAAGACAATAGACACAATACTGGGACTAGTACACAAGGACTATGATTAATATCCCCAGAGAGATAAAAGATATTACATCCATGAAGCAAGAACAGTATGCTATAAAAAGAAATAACCAGAGAATAAGAACAGCTCTTAAAAATTAAAAGTATGAAATAAAATATATATGAGAGGATTTTAAAGGTAAAGTGGAGGAAATCTCTCAAAAAGTATAAAAAATGACAGAGCTATAAAATATGAAGCATAACAAGATTGACGATAGGAAAAACTGAATAAAAGGCATATGAGAACTCTACGAAAAACTGAAGTTATTGCAAAGTAAAATGTCTTAAAACTACAGTTATTTTTCTTAAATGCTTCAAAAACTCTCCACCATCTATAACTGTGTTGTCCAATATGGTAGCCACTAGGTCATGTGGCTATTTAGCCATTCAAATGTGACTAGTCTAAAGCAAAATATGCTGCAAGTGTAAAATACACAATGGATTTTTCAACACATAATAAGAGAAACAAGAATATAAAATATATCACTTTTATATTAATTTCATGTTACAATGGTAATATTTTAGAGATATTGAGTTAAATAAAATATATTATTAAAATTGAAAAAAAAATGGACTCCCCTGGCAGTCCAGTGGTTAGGATTCTGTGCTTCCACTGCAGGGGGAACAGGTTCCATCCCTGGTTAAAGAAATATGGTCCCACATGTCACGTGGTACAATCAAATTAAAAAAAGAAAAAACTAAGTGTTCACATAGTGAGCTCTGCCAGTGTTGATCTGAAGCTGCCACTACTCATAGAAACCCACCTACACAGAACTAGTCATCAACAGTCAGTAAGGAGAGGTATAGCAAGTTTCCAATTAGGGGTTGGGATTGAGCCATAGTACAACTATGCTGTCCTGGGCACATGCTATCCTTGGCTACATTCTCTATGTCTCATTTTCACACTGCTTCCTCTCATGTATTTTCATACATGAACAAAAACCTTTACAGTATGTATTGAAAAGGCCCCACTTTTGGGTATTGTGTTCATGGAGAGCAAGCTCTCCCCATGCTCTTTTCACCTCAACCCAGCTCTACTTCTGACAGTATGAAGTCCAGTGGCTTACACTGAATGGAATGGGGATCTGACCTCATTTTGTACATCATCAGAGGAAGACTTCTTAATAGATTCAAATTCTGAAGATGAGTACACCAGGTTAAAAGGCCAACAACCCAACAGAAAAAAAATGGTCAAAGAATGCAACAGTTCACACAAAAAAATTCATATGACTCTGAAACATGAAAATATGTGCAACCTCATGAGTAATAAAATGACTGTGAAACAAAACAACTCAAATATACTCTTTAATCTATCAGACTGGCAAAAATAAAAAATCTGATAACTCGCTATAGGGAAAGGTATTTTCATACATTGTTGGTAGTAAATGCTACACTTCTGTGGAGGGCAATTTGACAACATGTATAACAAATTTATTACAAATGCATTTACCATTTGATCAGCTATTCATTTTTAAATAATTTATCCTACAGATATATTTACAAACACAAGATGGCAAAGGATTAGAAAAACGCAATTCCACCAGTAGGAATTTAGTCAGGAAAAGAAGTAGGACATACTAATAGAATATTATACAGTTGTTAGAAAAGAATGGTGAAGTCCTCTCTATATTTACATGGAAATATTTCCAAGATATCCTGTTAAGTGAAAAAATTAAGTGAAGAATAGTGTGTATACTATACTACTATCTGTGTAAAAAAAGGCATAGATTATCATATATTTATATTTGTTTTATACAATTTATATTTTGTATATGCAAAATAAAACTGTACAATGATACTTAAAAAACTAATAACAGTGTGTTGTAAGATCCTTATAAAAATCCTCTCCCTTACACTCAGGAACTCATGCTTTCCTGTTAAATTCAGTCTCTTCCTAATTATCTTCATCCACCTACCTTTCAGAGAAAGTCAGTTATCCCATCACTCTACAATCCCTCTATCCACCTACCTTCCCCTTCAGCATCCTATTCATCTCCCAAGCTTGTGCTAATAAACTATTTTGAGTTTATAAAAATATATTTATTTTTTGTGCAATGTATATTTTGAGTCCCATTCATGTCTTCATGGGGCAGCTCCTGCTCATAAGATTTTGAGAAATACTTTCCAAATCTTGAAGGCAAAGGTAGGTGTTGGTTTGGTGGTGATTACCTTGTAAAGTAGGCTGGAAGACAAGGAGAAAGATGAAGCCAATCTCTGTGTATTTATGGCTTTGCAAAGGCCTTGTGCTTTGAAAAAAATAAATTCAAGTAGTAAACAAAAGAGCCAATATAGGCTAAAGTGACCCATTGAAATCAAGTCCTCAAACCCTCAAAGCCCCAGAAAATACTCCTTTTAGAGTCTGAAGCTTTGTCGATTTTAAGTTGCAACAAGGATTTCTAGGAGTTTTGAAGGTAATATGCATATATAGCATTTGGTTTTAAATTTTCCCCCCAAGTTCTACCTTTCTTCCAGTTATCTGTGTTTTTTTAAAGCTCTGAACATTTGTCTGAATATACCTCTAACACTGGAGGGAAAAGGGAGTGCCTCTATCTAACCTGAAGGAGAGTTAGATGATGTGAATGCTTTTGTAGGAGGTAAAGAGGACAAAAGATGATGAAGCTTGCAGAAATGGAGGGCAAGGCCAGAAAGTCTCCTGGGTGTGGGGGGAGCACTGTTTCTTTTGTTGAAGATCATGGCATTGGTGGAGACCATGAACTGGAACTATTAAAGCTTTGAAATCCCTGGACAGCCAAAGCTCTGTGTATCCATTATGGCAGCCTCCAAAGTGAAAGCCTCTGCCAGTCTAGGCGAAGTGGGAATCTAACACATTGGAATATGTTTACTTCTTTCTCAGCAAAGGCTATCAAATGCTGTGGTGATTTTTTGTTTGTTTTTGTGAAAGCGGGTGAAGAATAAAGATTATTTATTTAAAAAAACTGGAGCTCTGAAGGAGAAAACATATCTGCTAACAAACATGAAAACATACAAGTTCACAGACTTTCAATCATTCTCAGCACCTCCTGCACATCATGAGCCACATTTCTTTTTTCTTTTAATCTCTGGGAACAATTGGCTCTCACCATATTTCCTCTGCATGTTAGCTAGCTACCTCTCCAACCTTTGTCATCCAGAAACACAAATTTCATACATGGTACACATGTTCGATTGCTAGGCAACCAACACTTTTACCTCCCACTCTGCTACCTGGATTAGCCATTTCTACCTTTAAGACTTTGTATTTTCACATCAAATGTGATATGTGAACCATGGTTCTTAGCAAGGCATCACAATAGCTTTGGCTAGTGCCCATCTAAGAATGTGCTTCCCAACCCTGAACTTGATAACATCCCACAGTATCTCCCATATCTCAAGATGATCTTACAAGTCTCAAAAGAAAATCTACCCTAAATTTTGGGAGAATTATAGCATCCTTGGGGCAACTGGATATGGGTAAAAACTTCAACTAAAGTATCAGTTTGCAGGGTCAAAAAAAAAAAAAAAAGCACCATAGCTACCAAAATATTGGGAAGCACATGCTTATTCTTTCATTGTGTGTGCTCAGTTGCTCAGTCATGTCCAACTCTTTGTGACCCTTTAGAGTGTAGCCTGTCAGGCTCATCTGTCCATGGAATTTTCCAGGGAAGAATACTGGAGCGGGTTGCCATTTCCTCCTCCAGGGTATCTTCCCAACCCATGGATCAAACTCCATCTCCTGCATTGGCAGGTGGATTCTTTACAATTGAGTCATCAGAGAAGCCCAAATATTCTTTCATCAGGACTTTGCCAACAAAGGTCCGTCTAGTCAAATCTATGGTTTTTCCAGTAGTCATGTATGGATGTGAGAGCTGGACTATAAAGAAACCTGAGCGCCAAAGAATTGATAGTTTTGAACAGTGGTTTGGAGAAGACTCTTGAGATTCCCTTGGACTGCAAGGAGATGAAACAAGTCAATCCTAAAGGAAATCAGTCCTGAATATTCATTGGAAGGACTGATGCTGAAGCTGAAGCTCCAATATTTTGGTCACCTGATGCAAAGAACAGACTCATTGGAAAAGACCCTGATGCTGGGAAAGACTGAAGGTGGGAAGAGAAGGGGACGACAGAGGATGAGATGGTTGGATGGCATCACTGACTTGATGGACATGAGTTTGAGTAAGCTCTGGATGTTGGTGATGGACAGGGAAGCCTGGTGTGCTGCAGTCCATGGGGTCGCAAAGAGTCAGACATGACTGAGTGACTGAACTGACTGAAGAATACATATTCCTGCTATGTAGCAAGTACACTGCCAAGTGCAGAATACACAAAATCAAATGCAGTCCTTGTCCTCAAGAAGATTAAAACCTGGCAAGAGGAGATAAATATGTAAACAGATGAATAGAATAGAGTGCATTGATGGCTGTATGCACAGGGTACAGTGGAGACTGAGGAAGCAGGAGGTGACCTTTAAGGAATACATAGGTATTAACCAACCAGATGGAGGTACAGTGAGGAGACATGAGTAGTAGGGTGTATTACAAGCAGAGAGAACAGCACGAGCAAAGGCACAGAAACATGAAACAGCCTGACACATCCAAGGAAGAAGAATCACGTCTATATGGCTAAGGAAGAAGCTTTAACAAATGAAGCATGAAATGTTATTAGGAAGCATAGTAGACTGTCTTAGTACTGGCTCTGAATTTGTCCACAGATCTGAGATGCACACTCCTCTGTAATTTTCCCACTCCTATCATCAAAAGGTAGACAATTTCTCCCTGCCTTTGAGTCTGAGTTCAGCCACATAACTTCTTTTAGGCAGTGTGACAATATCAGTTGTGAGACTTGAAAAGTGCTGGTGTATTGAGGCTTGCCCTTCTTTTCCTGTTGGTGATCCTGCAACTACCACCACATAAACAAGGAGTGGAACAGATATCCATGAATATTCTCAGTTAACCAGAAAATGCAACTCAGAAAACCCATTTTGTTATGATTACAGGTAACTGAAAACCGGCTCTTTATATAAGCAAGCTGTATTTGATGTAAGTAAACTAGTAAGCCCTGCTTGTTTCAGGAAAAGTCACCTCCCCATGGAAACAAGCAGCATGGCTTTGTGATTAAAGATGCAGGCTCCAGAATCTGACTGACTACCTTGACTCATCACTTATACAGTGTGTGAATTGGGACAAGTTATCAAATTTCCCTAAGCCATGGTTTCCTCATCTGTCTAATGGACATAATAATGATATGTCTTGGGTTGTTTGAGAACTAAATGAGTTTTGTCATTATTTAGCTTTCTCCCTCTGAGACACCACAAGCAGCATTTACTATAAGCAAGGTATTCAGCTGTCACTCTTTTGGCTCGAATTTCACATTTCTCTAAACAGCTTTAATAAAGGAGACTAGAGCCCCACTCAACACACAAGTGTTATGAACAAATTCCTGGGTAGTTAAAGACCCACTGGCAATAGGAAGTCACCAGAGAAGCTAGGTAAGGGACTGAGGGACACTTGCACTGTTTCTTCTTCCATTTAGCCACCTGGTCTCCCTGAAGTGAGAGAAGGAGAATGACTATTCAATTCCTCCAAGGCATTCAACTGCTTAAAGGAATCCATTACCAAAGTGTGTCACCTCAACTGAAATATTCCAAGTAGCATTTACAAATGTCATACTCATCTCCTTCCACTGAGAGCAAATTCAACCCCTAGGCTGAAATTTGACATTAACTTCTAAAATCTCTTTCTCTTTTCCCTACTGCCATGTCTTACCAAATCTGCTTTAGTGTCATGTAGAGCACCTCTTCAATCTTCCCAAGGATTGATTTCCCTTCACAGAACTCTGAAGAACTTTCTGCTTTGATGCAGTTCACTGGAGGAATGCCTTCAAGACAATCTAAGCAGCCAAGATTTCATCATCAAAATGGCCATATAATATTGTGAAACTGTCATACCACATCTCAGGAACAGTACTTCTTAATCAGTCAAGAAGACTAACAGGTTTCTACAATCCTGTGAAGATGATTAACATGTCTACAATTTCTCAAAAATTCCAAAATTCCTTACTCATTTTATCCCAACAAAGATGAAAAACGGCAGCATATATTGTACACTGCATAACTTTTATAGCCTAGAGGTCAACCATCCCATAAGCACCGTGAGGGAGGTGAAAGTGATTTATAATACATGTCTGGCCAACAGGCTTCTTGCCTCCAGTTGCAAAGCTCCAAGACTCCACCTGCCTCCTGTTTCCCTATCAGCTGAATTATGATCCTTCACGGCCAAGGTTCCAAGCTACCGCTGTCTCTGATAACACTCAATCCACTCAATGCTTCTTCTTCCAAGACTAAAGTTTAATTGGCTTCAATATTCCTTCTCTTTTTACCAAACCTCAGTGGAGCCATCCTAAAGAACGTCATTAAGTTAACTGGCAAAAAAGAAAGTGTTACATTGGCTTCAGAGAAGTGTTCAAGGACAAGCATTCAGCAGTGATCCAATTCCCCCAGACCACCTATCAGAATCTGATCAAGTAAGAAGTATAGCTAGAAAGCCAGGTGGGTAGGTCAGATGGCTGCAAGAATGGATAAGATGGCCCAATACTTTCCATCCCTAGGAGAGGCAAAGGGATGACTAAAAGAATAGGACTGATTTCCCCACCGGTGCATGTGTGAAAACATGGTTCTAAGTCAACTCTCAGCTCAGTAATCACAAATTTTTCACTCCATTTTATGAAAATTCTGACCTTATTTCAGTGATAAGAGGAGAGGAAGACACATGACAGATGCTACATTTTTCCATTTGAAGAGAAAATTAGCTAGAAAGACCAGAACTTTCGTGTAAGATAACCATAGTATCTTTGTCCCACATGTCATATAAAGGCAAACTCACCTATAGACCCTTGTCTCCACCTAGTTGAAATCACTGCCTGATGGTCCCCCCTTCAGGTTATCCAATCCAGAAAGCAGTATGAAAACAAGATGAAACAAAAGACACTTATTCCAGGGATTATTGGGTACCAGCTCTACATGTGTGTTGTTTCTGCTGACTCTCACTTCCTGGGTCTCTGATCCTGATTTCCCACTTAAATACACTGTAATAACTTTTCATTTCTCTTCAGGAAGTGGTCACTTGGAATCTGGCCTCTTTCTTGATGGCCTGTAAAAAGTCACTATGTGTCAATTACTGAGTTAAGTGCTTTAAAGATACCTCATGTAATTATCAGAACTCTGATTTTGATGTTACTACTCTCATTTTTTATAGATGAAGAAAATAAGGTCCAGAATAGTTAGATACTTGCTCAAGACCTATGGTATCAGCTCATTCATCCTTGCTCTGCTAAACTCTTATTCTGTATCATCTTTTGAAAAAAAAACACTTTATTGCTATTTAATTCACATGTCATTCACCCAACATGCACATATAGTAAAAACAACTGAATTGTACAAGCTGTGAAACTATCACCACAGTAAGTTTAGAAAATTTTCATCACCCCAAAAAGGAAATCCTACACATAGGGAATCACTCCTCACTTGCCCCCATGTCCTGCCCTAAACATAGGCAACTATTTAATTATTAGAGCAAATCTGAAGTAATTGAGTGTTTGTCTGGTGGCTCAGCAGTAAAGAATCTGCCTGTAAATCCAGGAGATATGGGTTTGATCCTTGGGTTGGGAAGATCCCCTGGAGGAGGAAATGGCAACCACTCCAGTATCCTTGCCTAGAGAATCCCCATGGACAGAGGAGCCTGGTGGGCTACAGTCTGTGTGGTCACAAAGAGTAGGGCACAATTGAGTGACTAAGCATGTACAAAGTAAGTAATAGTCTAATCTCTGTCTCTGTAGATTATCATATCCTGGGTATTTCATAGAAATGGAATCATACAGCATGTGGTCTATGACTCAGCAGACTGTTTTTAAGGTTCATCCAAATTTGTAGAGGTCCTTACTTCACCATTGTAGAAGTCCTATCTCTCTGTCCCTGTCCTTCATAGTCAGTCCTATCCTTGTGGTCAGTACCTCAGTCGTATCCAGTTTTTTGCAACCCCATAGACTGTAGTCTGCCAGGCTCCTCTGTCTATGGAATTTTCCAGGTGAGAATACTGGTGTGGGTTGCCATTTCCTACTCCTTATGGACACCTATACAATGGCATTATGGAGATCAAACAAGAATACTGATACTTAATTTGCATAGGATGAAACTTATTATAAACCCTACCTTAGAGATTAACCCTGTCTCATCAGGCTATTTCTACACAGAATCTGACATGAGCTTAATTATGTCCCTCCAAATATATCCAAAGCCATCTGCTCTATTCTTTGAAGTAGTCATTAATATTTCCCTCACTACTGCTGATTGTTTACTTCAGAATGTGGGTTTTCTCACTTTCAACTTATCTCCAAAGGCTATCAGCTCAATAATCTCCATATTTTCCTAATTGAATATGGAAACTATTTAAGGTCTCTAATCTTCAAACAAGACGAAGTGATATAGTAATGCAAGTTACATTTTTCTTCTGAATAATATTCCTACTTCAACAACTCAAAAAGCAAATTTTGTGTGTGTGTGTGTGTGTGTCTAATACTGAGTGGGAGTGTCTAGGAATGCTAACCACCAAGTTAGAGAATCTTACCACCCAAGAGTTTCCTGGCTACATTTTGTGCTTTAAACTTAGGTCTCTGCTTGAATGCTGAGCCCTTCCCTGGCTCTTTTTAGTTGCAAGGTCTCTTCTAATTAATGAAGTGCTGACATACTGCTATTCACAAGGGAAACTCCAGGTTCTTCTGCAACAGGGTGCCTAAAACTCAAGCAGAGTGCCTTTGTCAGGATAAATGTCCAGAGTGACCTAGGAGAATATGTGCAACTGAACAGCTGAAGAACACTGGGGGCTAAATATTGAAAGGACCTTATCAAATTTCCATGCTTCTTTCTTAACTTGTGTTTGTAGTTGTCAAATTGTCCCATCAGGTCAGATGATGAACTAACTAATATTCAACATGAAGATGCAAGTTCTACATGCAAGCTGTCTACCTTTGTCTACTGGGCATTTTCAAAATTAATTCTAAAGACATACATTGTTTAATAATTCAAAGAAATGGAGAACCATATGACATAACTGGGTGGTAAGTCCCAATATTATAAAGATATCAATTCCTCTCTCTATGATCTATAAAATGTAACAATTCCAATTAAAATCACAATCAGATTTTTCTTTGGTAAAGATAATATGAGGTAAGAAACAGGGAAGAATAGCTAAATTTTTTTAAAATAAGATTTTTGTACAGTCTTTATTAAACATATCAAAAACTAAAATAATTGTAAAGGGCACTGGTGCCAGAATAGAGAGTTCGGAGAAAGAGTATAACAAGTCCAGAAAGACATATCAGGGACTTCCCTGGTGGTCCAGTGGTTAAGAATCTGACTTCCAATGCAGGGGATGCGGGTTTGATCCCTAGATGGGGAACTAAGATCCCACATGCCACAGGGCAACTCAGCCCAAGGAGCTGGCTCGTTCTAGAGCCTATGTTCCACAGTGAGAGAAGCCCTCACACTACAAGAGGAGTCCACAACTAGAGAAAGCCCACACACTATAAAAAAGACCTACACAGCCAAAATAAAAAGAGAGAGAGATGGATTTAAATGAGTGTTCAATATACAATAAAGATGCTATGTCAGTATGGGAGATGAACAGATCAATTACTCAATAAATAATGATGGACTAATTGGCATACAGTTTGGGGAAAAAAAATTAGACCCCTTTCTCACAATGTATATTAACTAAATTCCAAGGAGAGTAGACAGTTAAATATTTTTCAATAAAAAGAAAAGCATTATGGGTGAATATTTGAACAAAGAGTGGGGAAATATTTTTATTCTAAGAATAAAAGTAAAAAGAAACCATAATGAAATGTTACAGATTTGACTATATTATATATGTGTGTGTGTGTGTGTGTGTGTGTGTGTGTGTGTGTATGTTCCATGAATAAAAAGAGGAAAATAACTAGGGAAAATATAATGTAAGAGACAGGTAAATGGAAATATATTGTTAGTATATAAACACTTTTAAAAACTGATAATGAGGAACAGAACAAGAACAACAATAAAAATTCAGAAAGAACACACATAGGAAATTCATTAAAAGGATATGTATGACTTATAGGTGTGAGAAAAGATGGTAGAGTTCACTAGTGATCAAATAAATTAGAGAAAATTAGAAACCAGTTTCCCCTGTAAAATTTGCAGAAATATGGAGAAACAAGCAACATTTTATAAACATTTATAAGAAGTGGAAATAAAAATGGAATAACATTTCTAGAGAATAATTTAGCAAGGTCCATTAAAGCTTTTAAAAATATGCAGTCCCTTTTTTATAGCACTGCCACCTCTAAGAATTCATCCAACAGAAAATAATCAGTAAGGTACATAAATATTTATGTAGAGGCATGAGTATCATAATATAATAGTAAAATAGTATAATAGTGAAAAATGAATGTCTAACAATGGAGGAGAGTAAATAGCATTGTGTATGTAAGTTGAATAAAGTACTTATACAGCTATTAAAGTTCTTTGTAGAAGAATAGTTTATAACATGGAAAATGTTCACCATAGAAGGTAAAGTTAAAAAAAAACAGCTTACAAAACAATGCATTGAATATGATCCCAACTTTGTAAAATGCATATATATGTGTGGGTGTGAGTGTGTGTGTGTGTGTGTGTGTGTGGAAAAGATTAAGAGAAAAGACTTCAAAATATTAATAATACATTTTCTGAATATCAGGATTATTGGTAATTTAAATGCTCTTTGTGTTTTTCTGTTCATACTACATTTTAAAAGTGAACATGTGTTACTTTGAATCAGCGAAAAACACACAATAAAAGTTACTTTAAAATTGAGTTCTCTGGATTTTGACTCTTGCTTTTTTTAATTTTCATAATAAAAAAAAATACTTCACATGCCCATACAAACAGACAGAAGCCTCAGGGTGTACATGTCAGCTTTGGAAAATATAAAGAAAAAAAGAGCCATTTCAAGATAAAGTGTTGTTCAGCCCATCTCATCCTTCCAAACCTCAAAGAAAATAAATTACTCTTTTATAAAGCCTTCTATCCCTCATCACTCCCTCCTACCTCATCTTCACCCCAAGAACAAATTCAAGGTGAAGACTGTACTCCATACAGCAGTAGGCAAGTAGGCATTTCACAACCTGGCCCCAAGTCTTCCTCAAACTTTATCTCCCATCACATCTCACCTCACTCAAAATCCATAGTAACCCTGAAATCCTGATTAGGACATGTTTCTTCACACCTCCCTGCCTGAGCTCACATATATTCTCTCTTCCAGGAATTCCCTTAGCTCACCTCCTCACTCAAATAACTTCTATCCCTCATCCCAGACTTAACTCTATGTATCATATCTTTGAGGATCTCTACCCCAAGGCTGGTTTGGGTGCCTCTACTGCGATTCAGAATTAGCCAAGGTATATCTCAAAAACTGTACCACCACACTTTTTAAAAACTTTATGTACAAGTCTCTGCTCTAAGACTACAAATTCTCCAAGACTTAGGATGATGTCTTACACATCACTGTATTCCCAGAACATAACAACATGCTTAGCACACAATAGGTGCTCAAAACCTGTGTGTAAAATCAAAAGGAGTGTGTACCTACCACTCATTCAGGGGGTGGTCCCTTTGGACACAATCCCACAACATCAACCTCAGAAAGTTAGGTGGAGTATTGCTACCCTGAGAATTTTCTCTAAGTAAGCAAGATCCACGAAGTTACTGTCCAACTATGTGTAATATCAGTCAGTTCCTCTTAGAGAAGCCCAACCAGCCCAAGTTTCTGCACTGAAAGGAAAATTGGAAAGATACAGAAAAGTTATGGAAATAATCCAAGAAGTTAAAATAAAAGGTACCCTAAGGAAATAATAGAAAATTATAAAAGATATGGGGTCTGTAACCTGTAATCAATTGGCCAATCTCCCTTCCTGGTAGGGAAGGAAGAAATCACAAGGGGTGTGCATAAAATGACCTTGGGTAGAACACAGATGAACATGAAGTCTTGCCATTTGAAGAGTTGTTGGAGAAACGTATGTCCCTCTTGAGCTCCTGGGGAACTTTCAGGTTACTGTCATATATGGCCAGAAACTCTCAGCATACAAAAAGCAAAAGTGCAGTGGGAAAGGAGAGGAATTAAGATGAGTTGGAATTAGGAAATAAACCTGGTAAACACTGCAAAGTGCAAAATGTTGTCTTATAATTATTACAACAAATATTTGTAAAAACACTTTAACTTAATGTAAAGATTTTCTTCTTTGGAAAGAAAACAGCATGAAGTTAACACCTGGGTCTCATTAATATGCATAACAACCAGTTTCCAAGATGAACAACAGCATTCATGTAAACCATTTAATATAAAAGCCATCACACAGAGACATAAGCCATCTGATTCATGCTGAGGTTTTTATTTTAAATTTAGTCCATAATTCGGCTATTTAAAATGAACATCAAAAAATTTAAACATTTCAGTTTACATTAATTTTGGCTGCACCTTATGAAACTGTAAATAACATTCAGTTGTGAAATCAGGAAATGGCCTAAGTTTAGGGGTAGGGAAAAGCTTATGTCCTTAGCTAACACCTAGTAGCCCAACTCAGAAACATAACATGTTGAACCTCAAAAAGTTCAAATATTCAGCCAATCCTTTGTGAGTTGGTAACATCATGTCTAATGTAAATGGTGTTGAACACAATGACATTTGGCTCTGATTAATCATTTAGCAGGCCAGGAAGCAACAATTAGAACTGGATATGGAACAACAGACTGGTTCCAAATAGGAAAAGGAGTACGTCAAGGCTGTATATGTCACCCTGCTTATTTAACTTATATGCAGAGTACATCATGAGAAACGCTGGGCTGGAAGAAGCACAAGCTGGAATCGATTGCTGGGAGAAATATCAATAACCTCAGATATGCAGATGACACCACCCTTATAGCAGAAAGTGAAGAGGAACTAAAAAGCCTCTTGATGAAAGTGAAAGAGGAGATTGAAAAAGTTGGCTTAAAGCTTAACATTCAAAAAACTAAGATCATGGCATTTAGTCCCATCACCTCATGGGAAATGGATGGGGAGACAGTGGAAACAGTGTCAGACTTTTTTGAGGGGGGCTCCAAAATCACTGCAGATGGTGATTGCAGCCATGAAATTAAAAGACGCTTACTCCTTGGAAGGAAAGTTATGACCAACCTGCTGCTGCTGCTGAGTCGCTTCGGTCATGTTCGACTCTGTGTGACCCCATAGACAGTAGCCCACCAGGCTCCCCCATCCCTGGGATTCTCCAGGCAAGAATACTGGAGTGGGTTGCCATTTCCTTCTCCAATGCATGAAAGTGAAAAGTGAAAGTGAAGTTGCTCAGTCATGTCTGACTCCTAGGAGCCATGGACTGCAGCCCACCAGGCTGCATCCATGGGATTTTCCAAGCAAGAGTACTGGAGTGGGTTGCCATTACCTTCTCTATATGACCAACCTAGATAGCATATTAAAAAGCAGAGACATTACTTTGCCAACAAAGGTCCATCTCGTCAAGGCTATGGTTTTTCCAGTGGTCATGTATGGATGTGAGAGTTGGACTGTGAAGAAAGCTGAGTGCTGAAGAATTAATGCTTTTGAACTCTGGTGTTGGAGAAGACTCTTGAGAGTCCCTTGGACCAACCAGTCCATTCTAAAGGAGATCAGTCCTGAGTGTTCATTGGAAGGACTGATGTTGAAGCTGAAACTCCAATACTTTGGCCACCTGATGTGAAGAGCTGACTCATTTGAAAAGACCTTGATGATGGGAAAGATTGAAGGCAGGAGGAGAAGGGGACAAGAGAAGGTGAGATGGTTGGATGGCATCACCGACTCCATGGAGATGAGTTTGAATAAACTCCGGGAGTTGGTGATGGACAGAGAGGCCTGGTGAGCTATGGTCCATGGGGTCACGAAGAGTCTTACACAACTGAGCGACTGAGCTGAACTGAACAATATGGATAAGATAAAGCATGTACCATAATTAACATGTCCATAAGGACAGTTCCAGTTAGTGTCTATCATACTGATGTAACTATCAGTAGCACACTGTTTCACTTTAGAAAGTGTCCCCTTCAAACAATAAATTATATGGTCAGCCGCAATCATGAGAGAAGAAAAAAATAGGTGTTTGATAGCTTGGAGAGTAAAATCATGTCCATCTCATGGGAGAGAGTAATCTGAAAAGTATCCATGAAGAAGTATTTAAGTAGCCATCACAAAAAAATAACTCTAAATGGATCACAGATCTACTCTCTTAGTAACTATAAAGTTTATAATACAATAACATTGTGTATAATCACTATGTTATGTGTTAGCTCCCCAGAACTTATTTATCTACTAGATGCAAGTTTGTACCCTGAAACAACATCTCCCCAATTCCCCCACGCCCATTCCCTGATAATCACCATTCTACTCTGCTTTGGATTTTTTTAATATTCCACATACAAGTGATATTGTACAATATTTGTATTTCTCTGCCTGACGTACCTCTCGGTAATGCCCTCAAGGTCCATCAGTGTTGTCACAAATGGCAAGACTTCTTTCTCATGACTGAACAATATTGTTCTCACTACAAAAGAAATGATAATTATGTGATGTGATAGAGCTGTTAGATAACTGGTGGTAATCATACTGTAATATATAAACAGATCAAAATGATATATTCTACACCTTACATAATACTATGTGTCAATTATATCACAACAAAAAAGATATTTTAAAAAGTAGTAGGAAGAAAATTATAAAAATCCTCTGCCATCCTGTTCTACCTCCTTCAGCACAACGATTCTCCAGCCATACCTGGGAAGAACTGCTCCTGGTGGACTGTAGTCTACATTCAGTAGTTTCCAAACTGCTCTTTCCTCTGTACTTAAGCTGTTGTCCTGAAGGAGAAATGGGCCTTTGAACACCTCCATGCTCAGAAAGAATAAAGGACTATTTTCCTAAAGTGGCAGACTGCAAGGGCCTAGCAGCCTTCAACACAGAGTAAAATACAATCCATGTTTTCAAGGACCTATCAAAAGAGAGATGTTTTCTGGACTCGGTAATCAACTTTAAAAAATTCTTTTATCATTGCAATTGTAGAAAAAAAATTAAGACAAGAAAATTTCAAAATAGAAAACAAACAAAATAGATCATAGACCTAAATGCAAAATGCAAAACCGTAAAACTCAGAAGATAATATAAGAAAACATAGATGACACTGGGTATGACAATGACTTTTTAAATAAAACACCAAAAATTAGATTCAAGAAAGAAACAACTGATAGGCTGAACTTCATAAAAACTTCTGTTCTGCAAAAGACAGTATCAAAAGAATTAGAAGACAGGTCACGAACTGGGAGAAAATATTTGCAAAAGACACATTTGATACAGGACCATTACCCAAAAAATACAAAGAACTCTTAAAAGTCAATAGTAAAAAAACTGATAACCCAATTTTAAAGTGGGCAAAATATCTGAACAGACACCTCATGAAAGAAGATATGCAGATGGCAAATAAGCAAATGAAAAGATTCCCCACATCACATGTCATCATGGAAATGGAAATTAAGATGACTATAAGATACACTATACACCTATTGGAATGGCCAAAATGCAGAACACTGAAACACAGGGAAAAGTGTGTTTTTCCCTGGAATTCTTATTCATTGATGGTAGGAATGAAACATGGTACAGACACTTTGGAAGACAGTTTGGAGGTTTTTTACAAAACTAAACATACTTTTATCAAATGATTCAGCAAGCACACTCTTTGGCACTTATCCAAAGGAGCTGAAAACTTATGTCTATGAAACAACCAGCCCATGGATATTTACAGAAGTTTTATTCATACTTATCAAAGTTTGGGAGCAACAGAGGTGTCATTCAGTGGGTGAATGGATAAATAAATTATGGTCCATCCAGTTGTTATTGCTGTTCAGTCACTAAGTCACATCCAACTCTTTGCAACTCCATGGACTGCAGCACAATAGGCTCCCCTGTCCTTCACCATCTCCCAGAGTTTGCTCAAATTGGTGTCCATTGAGACTGTGATGCTATCTAACCATTTTATCCTCTGGCGCCCTGCTCTCCCTTTGCCTGGTGTGAAGAGTCGACTCATTTGGAAAAGACCCTGATGCTGGGAAAGACTGAAGGCAAAAGGTACATCCAGACAAAGGAATATTCACCTCTAAAAAACAAATGAATTATCAAGAAACAAATACATATTACTAAGTGAAAGAAGCCAATCTGAAAAGACTATATATTGTATAGTCCTTGTGTGCCCTCAGTTGTGTAAAACTCTGCGACATCTCTGGGCTTCTCTATCCCTTCTTCTCCAAGAATACTGGAGTGTGTTGCCATTTCCTTCTCTAGGGGATCTTCCTGACCCAGGAATTGAATCCACATTTCCTGCTTGGCAGGCAGAGCCACCAGGGAATCCTCTGTATGCATACTGTATGATTCAAACTATACAACATTTTGTATAAGGCAAAATTAAAGATGATTTTAAAAATCTGTGGTTTCTGGGGGTAAGAAAGAGGAATAGACAAAGCATAGAAGATTTTTAGGGCAGTGAATACACTATTTATGATTATTATAGTAACAGATATACAGGTGTTCCAGGTGGCACAGTGGTAAAGAATCCAGCTGCCAATGCAGGAGACACAGGAGATGCAGGTTTGACCCCTGAGTCGGGAAGATTCCCTGGAGAAGGAAAAGGCAACCACCCCATCGGGTGGGCTACAGTCCACTGGGTCACAAAGAGTTGAACATGATTGAGGGACTGAGCACACCCACAATAACAGATATGTGTCACTATACTTTTGTCCAAACCCATAGAAATTTACAACACTGTAAACTATGGCCTTTGGGTGATTATCATTTGTCAATGTAGGTTCATCCTTCCTTAAGAAAAAATTGTATCATTCTGGGGGGGTGATATTGATAATGGGGGAGACTATGGAGGTGCAGAACAGAGGAGTATATGAGAAATCTCTGTACTTTCCTCTCAATATTATTGTATACTTAAAACTATATATAAAGTCCTTGGCAATATAATGCACAGCACGGAGATAGTTAATAATACTGCACTGCATATGAGGAAGTTGCTGAGAGTAAGTCTTAAAAGTTCTCATAACAATAAAAAAAATCCTGTAACTATGTATGGTGATAGATGTTAACTAGACTTATGGTGATCAGTTTGCAACACATACAAATATCAAATCATTATGTTTTACACCTGAAAAGAATATGTTATATATCAATTACATATCAATGAAATAAAAATAAAATCTTACTTTTAAGATGGCATTTGAGAAGAATGTTGAAAGATAAATATGATTTTGACCAGTAGGAATGCTCTGTTGGGGAGATCAGGGCATAGAAGGAGCTGCTGCTGCTGCTAAGTTGCTTCAGTCATGTCCGACCCCATAGACGGCAGCCCACCAGGCTCCCCAGTCCCTGGGACTCTCCAGGCAAGAACACTGGAGTGGGTTGCCATTTCCTTCTCCAATGCACGCAAGTGAAAAGTGAAAGCGAATTCGCCCAGTCGTGTCCGACTCCCAGCGACCCCATGTACCTCAGCCCACCAGGTCCCTCCGTCCATGGGATTCTCCAGGAAAGAGTACCGGAGCGGGGTGCCATTGCCTTCTCTGATAAAAGGAGCAAAGGGAGGCATCAGGTAGTCAGAAAAAAATAGGAAGTCCAAGATGATGGAACCACGTGGTGGAGGGAGAGGCGGTGCAGGGAAGGCCCATAAGAGGGGAAGTCAAGGACCTGAGTGAGAACCTCTAGTCTTGGGTGAAACCAATCAGGCAAATGCTGGCACCATCACCTATCTGCATAGGGCTGAACCTGGGAAAGCTCAGCTGGTAAAGAATCAGCCTACAATGCAGGACACCCCGGTTGGATTCCTGGGTCAGGCATATCCCCTGGAGAAGGGATAGGCTACTGATGCCAGTATTCCTAGGCTTCCCTGGTGGCTCAGATGGTAAAGAACTTGCCTGAAATGCAGGAGACCAGGGTTCGATCCCTGGGTTGGGAAGATCCTCTGGCGATGGGAACTCCCACTCCAATATTCTTGCCTGGAGAATTTCGTGAACAGAAGAGCCTGTCAGCCATGGGGTCCTAAAGAGCTGGACACAACTGAGCAACTTTCACTTTCACTTTAACCAGGGAAAACACACCCCTTTCCCTGATTGATCCTTGGTATAGCCAATCAGGCACATGCTGATACCATCCCATATTTGCATAGGGCCTAACCCGGAGAAGGCAATGGCACCCCACTCCAGTACTCTTGCCTGGGGAATCCCATGGATGGAGGAGCCTGGTGGGCTGCAGTTCATGGGTTCGCTAAGAATCCTACACGACTGAGCGACTTCACTTTCACTTTTCACTTTCATGCATTGGAGAAGGAAATGGCAACCCACTCCAGTATTCTTGCCTGGAGAATCCCAGGGACGGGGGAGCCTGCTGAGCTGCCGTCTATGGGGTCGCACAGAGTCGGACACGACTGAAGTGACTTAGCAGCGCAGCAACCTGGGAAAACACACACCCCTCACTCGAGTGCTCCTGGTGTAACCAATCAGGGGCATGCAGGTACTGTCACTTATTTTGCATAGGGCATAACAAATCAGGCTCCAAGGAAAGGAGACCAAAGGTATAAAGAAAGGAAGCCACAAAAACTCGCGTTGGCTTAAAGGTTGCAGCCAGTGTTGCATCTTAAGGGTTAGTTTGCACTGGAGCTGCCGCTGGAGCTGCCTCTGATGCGAGCTGTCACCGGATCTGCCCATAGGTTGAGCAGTCACTAAACTGAGCTGTCAATAACTGGCACTTCTCCTAGGTCGAGCTGTCACTAACTGGTGCTGTCCCTAGGTCAAGCTGCCGCTAGGTTGAGGTGTCAGTAATTGGTGCTGTCCCTAGGTCAAGCTGTCACTGTGTAAACTTATCTGCCTGTGTTCAGTTGTGTCTTTGACTCTATGCAATCCTATAAATGGTAGCTGGCCATACTCCTCTATCCATGGGATTCTCCAGGCAAGAATACTTGAGTGGGTGGCTTGCTTTCCAGCAGGGGTTCTTCTGGACCCAGGGGTAGAACCCACACCTCATTTTTTTTTTTTTTTTGCATTGCAGGTGGATTGTTTATCACTAGCACTACCTGGGAAGAAGTTGTAACTGCGCTGTAAGTAGTTTGTCATTAACAATATGCCTTGCTGCATGCTTAATAAAATCTTGTTTGTTTGAGCTGCATGTTATCCATGATTCCAAACTTTGTCTAGTCTGCAGTATATGACAATGGCCTAAGGACAAATTGCTAAGTTAGGTTGTGGTCATCTTGTGGCCAGCCCTGAGTAATAAGGTAAAGAATCAGAACTTGATTCTCTAGGCAGTAGGAAGGAACAAAAAGTTTTTGAGCAGAATGTGTTTGGGGGCTTACCGGTGGCTCAGCGGTAAAGAATCTGCCTACAGTGCAGGAGACATAGGAGATAGAGGTTCTATCCCTGGGTTGGGAAGATCTGGAGGAGGAAATGGCAAATGGCTTCAGTATTCTTGCCTGGAGAATCCCTTGGACAGAGAAGACTGGGGACTACAGAGAGACAGACACAACTGAAGCAACCAAGCACACACACACTTTTAGCATAGATGTGATGTAGAAAGGTGATTGCATTACCCTTTCACTGCCACCATGCATCAAGTAATGGCAATAGTTCTATTACATGAATTAACTCTGCAGACAGACAAACTTTGGGCCAGTTGCTTACTACTGTTGGGCACTTCTGAGGCATCTTAAGGTACTGGTTAAATGTTTGATTCCTCAAAGAAAAGTGAAAAGAAAGTAAAGTTGCTCAGTAGTGTCTGACTTTTTGCGACCCCATGGACTGTAGTCTACCAGGCTCCTCCGTCCATAGGATTTTTCAGTCAAGAGTACTGGAGTGGGTTGCCATTTCCTTCTCCAGGGGATCTTCCCAACCCAGGGATCGAACCCAGGTCTCCTGCATTGCAGGCAGACGCTTTACCGTCTGAGCTACCAGGGAAGCCCTCCTCAAGGAAGACTGAGCTTAATTCCCCATCTCTGCTATTACCTGTATTCTTTATTCTTGACTGAGGTACTTTAAGGGTAATCTATACTCAAAATTTTTAAACAGTATAATGTAGTAGTAAAGGGAGTGATTTGTGGACTAATTTAAAATCACTAGTCTACAGCTGAGTAAACTAGATCAAGAAATATAAGCACTCCAAGGCTATTTCCTCACCTGTAAAATAATATCATTAAGAGTGCATATGTGCTCAGTTGTGTCTGACCCTTTGGCCCGCCAGGGTCCTCTGTCTGTGGGATTCTCTATGCAAGAATACTGAAGAGGGCTGCAATTTCCTCCAAGACATCCTGCTGACCCAGCAATCTGTGTCTCCTGCATTGGCAGGCAGATTTACCACTGAGCTACCTAGGAAGCCCATCAGTAAGAGTACCCAATATTACATAGTTCTTGTGGGTATTACATTAGCACAGGCTTAAAACATAGTAAGTTCTAATAAACAGTTCTTACAATTTGTGTACAGATTTTAGTGGATTTTTCAGAGTAGCTGAAATAACACCATCTCTAACATCACCTCTTTGAGAAAATATTTTCAGCAGGGAGCAGGGGCCATCTGACAAAAGAACTTCTCATTCATTCACCTGTCATTCATTCATTCATTCAAAGTTGAAGCCTTTATAAAAATCTACTTTTACCCTGAAATTCTTCAGGGACAACAAAGAATGTATTTTGCTTCTGTGTCTTTGGCAAGCTCACCATGTCTGTGATTCATTGCAGTCACAGGAGTAACTGAAATATCTTGGTTTCTGTCTCAGTTGAAACAAATATTTCATCCTTCCAGTGTAAAACACATATATTCTTATACTTCTCTTCTTTTAAAAATCCAATTATGATTATACTCAACATATTCATTAGTAACCATCAGAGGTGCCACACTTGGCTGAAACAAACATTCATAAACCAAAAATTCTATACTGAAGGCTTAATATGACTCCATCCTCGAAGCCCATTCCAGGAAAGCATCTTACAGGTGTCTCAATGCTGCCAAGGACTCAGCAGGACTATTCCTTCACTCCCACAGGGCTCCTGCATCTACCTAGTACCCTTTAATATTGTCCCCCTTGGCCCATGTGACATCCCAGTGAGAAAGCCCTCTAAACCTCTCAGGTTATGTAGTCCTCAAATCACATTAGACAATCCTGCTATGAATCGCTTGTGCAAATGCTCCAGGCATAGCTCGGGTTATGGAATTGTAACCATATGTTTCCACATTCACACCTTCAGTTTCAATAAGCCAATGTGACACGTTTATTCCCATATCCAGAAACATGGGTAGAGAGGTTATGAAGGGAAAGGAAAATGGCGCTTGCCAGTGCACAGAACAATATATCTTAGTGGGAAAATGCATAGCTCTTGGAGACCCAGATGCCTGTGTTTGATGACAATTCCATCATTGCTATGTTATCTTGGACAATTAACATCACCTCCTGGAGCCCTTAATTTTCTCATCTGGAAAATGAGATAATAATAGTACCTGCCTTATAGGTTTGTTAAAGGGGTTAAATTAAAAGAGAAAAAAAAAATGAAAGCATAGCATATAATAGGCATTAAATAAATATATGATTATTTTTGTGATTTGCAGGCTTCTGCTGTCAAATAACTGCACTTCTCAGGCTACTTCCTATGTATAAACTCTGTAGTATTGATACTAGGGACTGTAGAGTATAGAATGATTTTTTTTATGTTGTATGAGAAACATGTGTGTTTTAAAGTACTGACCTTAAAAAGATAAGACTGATCTTGGTCTCCCTTTGGAAAGGGTTTTTCTCTCAATTGCTTCCCAGTCTTATACAACATGTCACTCTTCAAAACCAACTTGAAACTGCAGTGACAGTACTCTCATACTGATTGCCCATCCTGAAATTCTCTCTTGCCCTAATAAGAACTTTCCTTCCCAGAAGGAAAAGTTAATTCATATGTTAATTTGTATGTTTTATGTTTAAAATTTGAATAATATTTTATGTACAGAAAATACTTCTTAGTGGACTTAGCTCTCTTTTTTATTGTTTTCCCTATTCCCTAATCCACTCACCTTACCCACTCCACTTCCAAACATCCATTCCCACAAAAGATCATGCTATGAAGATGTAAGCAGTGAGAAAACTGTAGCAACAATGTGTCCTGGTTCTGCTGCTTCCAAATGATGGTCATCAATCATTCCTAAACAAATATTTAGATGGTTGTTGATCACTTAATATGGATTCATAGTTGCCTATATCTTTATTACCTATATTTTGTCTGTGTACACTAGCCATTTGTTGAGCTACTTAACTGATGTTGGTTGGTGGTCTACTCACTAAGTCATATCCGACTCTTGTGACCCCATGGACTGTAGCATGCCATGTTCCTCTGTCCATTGAATTTTCCAGGCAAGATACTGGAGTGGATTGCCATTTCCTTCTCCAGGGGATCTTCCTGACCCAGGGATCATGTCCTTGTTCCTGCATTGCAGGCAGTCTCCTGCATTGCAAGAAGAGTTTTATGGGAAAACATCAGGGATAGGGGAAAAAAGGCCAAAGAGTATAGTAATGAGGAGCAATAAAACAAAAGATCTAGGCACAAATCATTACTTCCAAGCTCCTTTACATTACAGCATTCATAACTTTATTTACATGAGTCATGAATATTTTGAAGACATTTCTATCTAGAGAAATATTATCTTTAATTGTATAGTATATGAAAGATTTTTAGGATGGTCTCAGAAAATGAACTCAGTAGTACCTTTGTGTAAAAATGATTTGGGCTTCAGTTATGATATTATCTATCTATATCTAAACCTACAAATCAATTTGGAAAAAAATACATAAATTCCAGAACTATGTGTGTTAAAGCTACTCATCTTTATGGTAATGATGACCTTATATGCAAGACAGCAAAAGAGACACAGATGTAAAGAACAGATTTTTTAACTATGTGGGAGAAGGTGAGGGTGGGATGATTTGAGAGAATAGCATTGAAACATGTGTATTACCATGTGTAAAACTGATGACCAGTGCAAGTTCAATGCATGAAGCAGGGCACTCAAAGGCGGTGCTCTGGGACAACCCAGAGGGATGGGCTGGGAAGGGAGGTGGGAGGGGGGTTCAGAATGGGGTGACACATGTATACCCATGGATGATTCATGTCAATGTATGGCAAAAACCACAATATTGTAAAGTAACTAGCCTCCAAATAAAATAAATTAATTAATATAAAAAACCTTTCCCTTTAATCATTTTCCCCAAACCTGCTTTGATGTAGATTAGTCTTAAGTTATAAGTTCTATTATGTAGTACATATTCCCACATTTTCTTAAATGGAAGCTACAAAATAGTCTTTTCTAGATGTTCTGACGTCTTTAAAATTAATGGGAACGATTGCATTATGCAATACAAACCATAATATAAAATTATAATACAGTATAATATTAATAGTTCCAGTCAATGCTAAGTGACCCCAGTTCAGTCACTCAGTCGTGTCCAGCTCTTTGCAACCCCATGGACTACAGCACA